>NC_051084.1:26408188-26708188 GCF_004664715.2 Peromyscus leucopus | reverse complement strand
ATGTGGGGTTGAGAAAAGCTTAAAAGTATTCCCACGTCTCAGTTCTTGCCATGACTCAACCACAATCTATGAACCTAGAAGGTGGTGTGCCACAACTGCATGGTGGCTCTTTGCTGAAAAAGACTGTGTTTTGCCTGGTTTCTCTTAAGGGAAAAGAAGGAGGAAGGGAAGAGGAAGGAGAAAGGAAGAAGCAGGAGAAGGAGGAGGGGAATGAGGAGGAGGAAGAGGAAGAAGAAGAAGAAGAAGAAGAAGAAGAAGAAGAAGAAGAAGAAGAAGAAGAAGAAGAAGAAGAAGAAGAAGCCAGTGAGATCCAAATAGGGCAGCTGATGCAAGAAAAGGGATTGCTGGAAATAAGCTCTGAGTAACTTCCAGCATTCATTGCCTTCTTATCAAAATGATAAGATAATAGCTGTATAGATGCCACTATTTGGATACTTTCTCTGTGGCAGGTGCCATGCCAAGTAGTGGAGGTGGACAAACATTTGTGTCTGTCAGTGACTGAACTAAGGTATCTTTTCTTTGCACAATAATGTGGTAGAGTCTCCAAGTGTCCTTGGTCCATCTCACTCTGTAAAGATGAAAATCTTGAGGCCAAACAATAAAGAGACTCACCCAAGACCTTCTGATCATGCAGAGCCATCACAGAGCTAGAGCCCCATTTTCCCATCAGCTGACCCCATCTTTGTATCACAGTACAGGCTTCTTGCTCAGGGTTAAGAGACAATCATGGAGCCCCCTAGACATAAATTTTGCAAACTTCCAAGAACTGTTTTCTAGTATTCTCTTGACAGGAGTGAGAGAGCTGGAGACATGTTGGAGATGAATCAGAGATTTGAATAAGGTAAAAAGAGTTTCTATAAAAAAAAATGTATTCTAGGGGCTGGAGAGATGGCTCAGAGGTTAAGAGCACTGGCTGTTCTTCCAGAGGTCCTGAGTTCAATGCCCAGCAACCACATGGTGGCTCACAACCATCTGTAATGAGATCTGGTGCCCTCTTCTGGCCTGAAGGGATACAGGCAAGCGAACACTGTATACATAATAAATAAATAAATCTTTTTAAAAAAATGTATTCTTACTTCTCCCCTCCTGTCCACACCGGGGTGCTCTGTACAAATGAACCCACTGAAAATGAGCTGGGGAAGATGCCCCCATAAGAAAAAAACAGCTCATGCAAAACTATGATTTCAGTAAGTCAACAGGAGCCCAAGTTTAGACAATGATTTGTTTTATAAATAAAGCTACACCCCTAGATCATGTATGCATCCAGTTTTAGCCTTTGGCCATTTCCCTCATCACTCTTGTGGGACGTGTGTTTATTAAATTACAGCCCATGCCCTGGTCTGTGGTGTGACTGATTTATCTTGTAGATCTCAAATAACATAATTAGTTAAAGCGAGTTTGAATGGCATATTATTAAATTCTCTTTTGTTTTCTTTTCCTCCAACAGAAAGTGTTCTCATTTTCTAAATTTAAAATATTTATCTTTTAGAATTTGGATGCAGCATCTTTGATACATGCACAATACCGTTAAAAGTTGTGTGTATAATTATACTGTCAGATGAATCTGTCTTGCTTCTTAATCTTCCTCCATCATACCTGGCTCCAACAGAGCCATGCTGTCTGAATGGAATAAATCATTTCTGCAGACCTGGAATATCACACCATACAAGGGAAATTCAGTAAGAATATGACATGTAGACACTTTGTGTATGTGACTGCATGTACTGTTGGCATTGGACTTAATTGCCTGTCTTTTGAAGTAAAAAAAAAAAAGTAGTTAGGGTGAGATATCTACTTCATACAGAGAAGTGTTTTATCTCTCTCTCTCTCCATATATATATATATATATATATATATATATATATATTGATTGATCTGTCTACTCTGTGAGATCAAGTCAATGCAAAATTATGTTGACACAACCCAATAACATCAGCTATCAGCTGTCCTTTATGTGTTGTGTACATCATCTTCAAATCTCACAGTGTCTCCACTGAGTAAATTGTACCAGCCTTTCTGATTAAATGCAAAGACCCTGGGGAGCCAGAGAGTTTAAATGGTCGAAGAAGGTCAAACCATTGGTGACAGAGATGGGGACCTAATTAACATGGGTTAAAAAACACTCTTGGAAAGATTGATTGAAATAATTTGTGCAATCTCCACTCTGAAATTCGAATTTATGAGGCTTTAAAGAGTACAGCTCACAACTGGTTCAAGGCCATCACTGCTCCAGCCCTGGCACTTCCTGAGGAATGGAGAGTAACATTTACTGAGTGCATACATCCTGCTATATTTAATGCTAGACCTTTTTTTGCACATGTTACTTTTTTTTTATCTTTTAGTGAACAATTTGGAACTTCTCTGAGTAGCCCAAGTCAAGACAATACTGAGAAGATAAAGGAGTACCAAACCCTGTGGAGAGGACAAGTCTCCAGTCCGTCCTTCCTGTCTGTGTCTTCTGTCAACGAGAATAATGATACAATCCCTGGCAAGCTCTATATCAGTGAAGATGAAAGAGCCCAGAGAGAAAACTCAAATGAGATTACGTGGGTGGATGATGGACTCACGTGCAGTTGTTAAACTGTCACATGTACGTGGTCAGGAACAAATGGAGGAAGGGGAAGAGGCAAGATGGGCAGAGTGCTTGCCATGCAAGCAATAGGGCCTGAGTGTGGGTCCTCAGCACCCACATGCAGAGCCAGGCAAGGTGTGTGCAGTGGGAGGCAGAGACAGTGTGATCCCTGGAGCTCACTGCTCAGACAATCTACTTCTAGCTTCAGTGCGAACTCATCACATACAAGAGAACAGTCAGCGATGAAGGAAGTCATCTGATGGATGTTAATCTCTGGCCTCTACACTCATAGGCGCGTGCATCCACACACCTGTGTATACGCGAACTTATACACATACACCTAAGGCACGTGCCAAGGGAAGGATGGGAATGAAGACTGTGGGCTAGAGTAAGGAAGCGCGTTGACCACATTCTGTTCTTCTTGTCCTTCTATTCAGTGGCCATGAAGGGGCCTCTCTGGTCCTACCCACTTCTCTGAGTTTCTCCAAGTGTGAGCATCTCCCTATGCTGGCTGTGGCTTATGACAATTAGATACCTAATTTTCTAAAAAGGCAGCCTATCATTGAGAGCCATCTGGGTCCCTAAGAAGGAAGCAGTCACTTATTTGAATCAGAACTAAAAACCTGCCTGCAAAAGAAGATAAATATTACCAAAGGAATTGTCGAGGATAATCTAAATCCTCTTTCCCAAGCCATCTATGGAAAAGCTCTATTGTTTTTTTCCCAGTATCTTTTAAGCTAATGTGCTTGTAAATAAAACATTAATAACTAACAATAACTTCTGGTGTAGGTATCCAGAGGTGTCCTACAGCTTCCTCACAGTTTTGCTTACTTCATTACTGACCAGAAGAAGACAGTGGGAGGATTCACCCCAGCCCATGACCCACACTCTGAGTAACAAAGAGCTGTATATTATTTAATGACAATGGGAATTCTAAGTCCTCCTTTAAAATAAGACTCCAGGGTTGGAAAGACAGCTCAGTAGTTAAGAGCGTCTACTTAGCTTAACTCCCAGTACCCACATCAGGCAGCACACAAACCACCTATAATTCCAGATCCTGAGTATCCAATACCCTCTTCTGGCCTCTGGAGATAGCTGCACTCATGTGTACATGCACATATACATAAGCACATATAGACAACTTAAAATATGAA
Source organism: Peromyscus leucopus (assembly GCF_004664715.2). Classification (NCBI taxonomy): domain Eukaryota; kingdom Metazoa; phylum Chordata; class Mammalia; order Rodentia; family Cricetidae; genus Peromyscus; species Peromyscus leucopus. Next base: position 26,704,462 of record NC_051084.1, on the reverse strand, counting down.
ATCAATCTAGGACTCCCGCCTCTACTCAGTGGAAGACGTTCTACACTTGGCTGTGCACCTGGTCTCCCAGCTCTGTGGCATCACTGGCTCCTGTTCAATACCAACTCCTCGAGCTTCACAGCCCACATCCTGGCTCTGGAGCTCTCTGAATAACCTTTGCCCCTCAGTGTCACAGGATCTTTTCTTTCCTCCTTCCTGTGACCCACCACCACCTGGGGTCTTGGCTGGTTCTGTTGCTCAGAGAGTGGATTCTGAGACACGTGAACTCAAGGCTCACTCTATTCAATGTAATTCCATGGAAACATCTGTTGACTTGAGACTTGCTTAATGAAGGTCTTTGTTTGGGAGGATATTATAAGAGGCACAAACCTGGCTCTTGAGTGCTTTCTTTGGGTCTAAAGTTTAAGGGTACAATCTGTGTGACTGGGAATGTATGGTGGTAAGAATTTCCAGCCACTAGGATTCCTTGTCTTCCCACATCTGGGGTGGGGGTGAGGATATAGTAAAGTTGACGACAGGAAGAGGGGTTTATTTCAAGTCTACTCCCGACCTTTTTCCTTCAATAAGAGGTGTCACCTATAGCTGCCCAGTGGTGACACAAGCCTTTAATCCCAGCACTCAGGAGGCAGAGGTAGGCAGATCTCTGTGAGTTTGAGGCCAGCCTGGTCTACAGAGTGAGATCCAGGACGGGACAGGCACCAAAACTGCACAGAGAAACCCTGTCTCAAAACAACAACAAAAAAAAGGTGCCACCTATTCAAAGTTCCATCAGCTGTGGATCAAGTGTTCCAACACAACAGTAGACGGGAACATTTTATGCCCAACCCAAAAATCCTTATCAAATCTCTCCTTAACCTCACAAGGCTCCTCCTTGTCCCCTAAACAGATATTCAGGTCTGCATATGCTTTGACTCATGACATTCTATGTCATTCAAGGTATTTTTTCTATCGACTTTTCTAGGCTCTGCCCAAGCTTCATCCCCACACTCTGCCTACTGGAAGGAAGCTCTCCACAGGGACACCAGAACCTGCCCTTCTCAGATGTGTGTTGCTTTTATAGCCACCAAACTCCACAGAGTATCACGTCATATGACCCTGAAGTCATGAGAACACAATACGTCCTCTTCCCCTCGTTGATCTATTGACCTTTTTTCTCGAATCAGCGTCTTCATTGCCTGGGATCATGATAATCTGTGATCAGCCAGCATCCCTGTTAAGAACTCACTCAAAGAAAACACAAGGGTCCATGGAAGAGCTTGCAATCTCAGCATGACCATCGGCCTTCCATTTTTATGGACTTTGTGACTGATGCTAGTCACACTGTCCATGCAGGGAAGAAATGTGTTGATAATTAGCTTTCAAAACTTCTGTACATGCTCTTTTCTTCTCTGAAATTCATATATTGAACTTCCATATTGAACTATTAAGCATTGTGGTTAATTTTGTTAATGCCAGACATTGACCCAAGGAATTTGACTATAAGATACCTCAGTCTAAAGGCAATGTTACCCATCAAAACTGGTATTGCTGAAAACAGAGCTGCTAAGACACTAACTGGGTTAAAATTTCAAGATTAAAAGACTATAATTGAAGTTACTGCTTGTTCTCTGAGGCATCACAGCAGCATTTTTTAAAGATTTATTTTAATTATGTTTAGTTGTGTGTACATGAGTGTTTCTGCATGCAGGTATGGGGACATGTCGAAGTGTCTGCAGAGGTCCAAGTGTTGGATCGCCTGGAGATGGAGTTACAGATGCTTGTAAGTCTCTGATGTGAGTGTTGGGAACCAAACTTGGGTCCTTTGGAAAAACAGCAAGTGCTCTCAACCACTGAGCCATCTCTCTAGCTCCATAGCAGCATTTTCTAAGGGACCTTTTACCTGGAAATGTGTACTGGGGTATCTGTGGTGTAACAAAAGCATTCTCTTTATAATGATCTGTGAAATCAAAGAGAATAAGATGAGTTAAATATTGAGAAAGGGTTGATAATTGGTGGACTTTGGAAACTGACATGTAGAGGTTTATTCAACAATCTGGTGATTTTGTGTTTATATGAAAAGTCCTACAATAAACAGCTGCATTTTTTAATTCTCCAACACTTAAAATGTATAAAGTCAGCCAAGCTTTGTTGACTTGGAACTCACCAGTTTAAACTCTAAGATTAAATGGGCAACATAATAATCTTATTAAACTGGAAGAGATCTTTCATTTTTCTGTTTTTAAAGGGGAATTGAAACCATTTATTATTTTGAAATCATAATGCAAAAAGCCAGATACAATTTAAACATACTTTGAAATCCACACTTCAGCTTCCTAGGACATTTAGAGTAAGACAGAGCAAAGGGAGGAAGAGAGGGAGAAAAGAGGAGGAAGAGGGAGAGAAGAGAGAAGAGCGAGGGAGAAATACGAAGGGAGACAGAGAAATGGAGAAGACAGAAGTAAAGAGAGAAGGAGGAGAAGGAGAGAGAAGAGGGAGGTAGAAAGGGAGGGGAAGAGATGGGGAAGGAATGAGAGGAGGGAACCTTTATTAAGAATGGTGGATTTTCTTGTTTGCTTGATTGGATTTTTTCCTCTATAGACTCAGGCCAGAGGACTATGAGACATTGCAAAGTGAAGCACATGCCAGGGCCCTGACACTTTGCCCTGCCCAGAAGCTCTGTTACAAGCCTTCACTTTATCTCTAATAGAGATGCAGTGGCATCCTTTTACCCAGCAGCTAATACAAATGAAAATCACTCCAGGCATGCAGCATCCTAGCTAAAGATAGGACTATAATTAACTGATTTTTCTTACCTTAAGAGGCAATTATCATTTTCTTTCCATTTTAAAATTTAGTTATCATTGATATAAAGAGCAGAGATGAGTATTTCAATTAGTAAAACAGTTAATCAAATTAATGAAAATAGACTTTCTTATTATTTTAATAATAAAATATAAGAAGATGAAACAAAAAATTAACACACCAGAATAGTGTAATACAAACAAACAGAAGGAAAGGAGCCCAGGAAAAGGCAAAGAAACAAAGACTCATTTGTTTGCACACTCAGGAATCCCATAAAAACACTAAACTGGAAGCCATAATATATATCTATATCTATATGTGTGTGTGTGAAAATATATAAATAAAAATATAAAATAATAATATAAAATTAAAAAGAAAAGGCCCTGATATGATATTGCGAGACAAGGAACCTAAAAATGATACCTCTGGATTTGTTTTTTGTTGGCCATCTACTGCCAGGCTCCTTCCCATGGGAGCCCCAGCAGTGACATTAGATCACCACAGATGCATCCTGGCTGTGGCACTCTTGAACTTGAACCCATCACCTAGACTCTTTCCATCCCAATTTCCTCAGCCCTGGCAGAGCTGTGTATACCATTGCCTTCTCCACCAAGCTGCTCCAGATCATTTGGTCTAAGCTACATGTTTCCCCAGAGTAGATTAGAACACATGAGTTGGGTGCTTTGTGGTCTAAGTTTTAGTTTGCTGTAGTCAGCCCTTACGTGCTAACTCTGCTCTTTTAAAGGACATTATGAAGACCATGAACCTCAGAACCATAGCAGAGCAGCAACAGCCTGAACAAGCCAATCCCCTCTCCTCATCAAGGTGAGCTTTGTGGACCTGTAAACCGTGATGACCTGGAGCTTCAGACTCATTTTGGGAACTGGGAAAGCAAGTGCCACTCAAGGTGGTGACCAATCTGAAGGATCCATTAGTTACAAGATACCCCTCCTTGCTGTGACATTGTCTCATTGCAGCCCAAGAAGATCAGAAGTCAGTCTCTGGACCTATGGGTGATTAACAATTAACTTTCATAGTGACTCAGTTTAGACATCCCCCAATCCTACCCTCCCAGCGCCCCCCCCCCATTCAACCCCCTAAACATAAGAATGAGCCCTTAGAACCTTCCCAGCACAATTATCCTAATTAGAATGCATCACTTTCTGAAAGCCATAGCCAGGGATGCATACTTCCAATCATCATAGTCGGGGAGCCACTCACAACCAGAAGTGGGGAGCAGCTCTTCCCTGGAATAAGAGCTGACCATTCCTTTCAGATTTTAATTGTTTGCGGCAGCTATTTTCCTTCTTTCCTTCTATTCCTTGTTGATTACACACACACACACACACACACACACACATACACACACATATACAAACACACACACATACACACATATATATACACACACACATATATACACACACACACACATATACATACACACACACACATACACACACATATATACATATACACACACATACATACACTGTAAGTGATTTATTATATATCATACATGATTTATTATGTATATAATAAATATATATAAATATATAAATGTCACTCATGGTGTATATTACATCACTGCCATCAGAGTGAATTGTCCCTGAATGATAAGTGACATTGCTAAAGAGTTCCTCTCTTCTGAAGAATACACACAGGTTCTGCAAAAGGCTGTGTCTTCATTCCCACTCACCCCACAGATGGGGCAGCACTGGGAAGCAACCTTTAAACGCTTCTGAATGAAGCTGCTAATGAAGATTCCCAACATATAGGCAAGCAAACCAGAAAGATGTCAGCTACCCCTGAATACCTTTCCAGCCCTGCAAAATGTTGAAGAGCATTGTAGGAAAGTCAGGCGGGGCCTTCTGAGAAGGTATAGGCAGGGAGAGCGGAGAGAAAACAGGAGATAGTTTTAGATTTGTAAATATTTACAAAATAATCATTAGACTTGGCTAGAACATGGAGTTCCTTTTGAACCCACTGCCTGGAAACAATCATATAAAGCATAAAATTATTCAAAGGAGTGAGAGCAGAGTTAATTGGTATTTTCAAAACCAACCAGTGTTCTTTCTTCATCCTCTAGGGAAGCCTATAAACCCAGTGGAGGTGATTTCAGGTAGGGCGGAGAAAGCCAATTCAGCCACAGGCCTCCAGACTCCTCAGGCCAGACCATGCTGTCCTCTCTGCCTTGCTCTGAAGCGGGGTGCTCAAGTCACCCCAGCTCCTCTCCGCTGAGTATCATGTCGTGACTGCTCAGACACACCCCAAATGGCTCCTTTAAAAGAGACAGACTCCTGTGCCTCTTTTCAAACCATGAGACTTTAGTCATGCTCCTGCAGAGGGCTTGTGTTTGGAAACATTTGTCTCATCCCCATTCATTCCGGGCCAAGCTTACACAGCGCAGAGTCTCGGTGGCCTGTGGCAGAGCTCGCCAGCACTCTCCCTAGCTTCAGCATGGCAACAGCAATCTACAAGTGGCAACGAGATGGAAGGGTTACAGACCATAATACCCACCAGGTTCAGTCTCCTCTAAAGCCAGCATCTGAAGTTCCAGAGATTGAAACAGTCTTTGGGCACAATCTGCCCATCTCCTTCTAAAAACCTCCTGAGCTCAAGAGCATGCTGACACTCTCCCTGGTGTCCCCATCACCAGTTTGTGCAAGGTTTCTCTCCACGGTGACAAATGAGCTCATTTCCTGTAATTTTTAAAATAAATGTATTTGAAAAATATATGCAAATTAATTTTTTTTTCCTCACTCTGTTTTTCCTAAAGTAACTAGGTAATAAAAAAAAAATGGACTTTTCCTAAGGAGCTCCCCACCCCCGACATCCCAAAATTGGGTTCCCTCCCAGTGGGGTAGAAATAATATTATTGTCTATGCTCACATATTGGGACATATATAGGTATTAATTCCACCTATGCCTCCAGACCTGCCCTAAGTGTTCCATGGGCGTTTTACTGTCTATGATGCCCATAGAAGAGCTGTGGGAGGAAGGGGTTGGTTGTGACTACTTGAAACTCATACACATGTGCATGTTGTCTGTGTCTTTGTGTATGCAAGAATATGTATATGGGCATGTAGAGGATATGTGTATGGGTATTTAGGGAATATGTGCATGTAGGGACCCTTTGATTCCTGGAGCTGGACTCACAAACAGTTGTGAGCCACGTTACAGTGGGTGCTGGGAACTGAAGCCAGGTTCCCTGCAAGAATAGTAAGTGCTATAAACTCCCCAGTCACTTCTCCTGCCCTGATAGCCACTCTTTCGCAAATGAATCACGGGTTACATTTGGTATATACCCAACTAACAGCCGTCATGATAATTAGGGAACAAATGCCCTTAGAAGAGTGATAATAGGAGCAGATTGAAATACCCTGGTATTTGAAGTATGCGTGGAAGATGCTGTTGACATTTTTCTGCACAGCAATTCCGCCCATCCCCCAGACACAAGCCTGGGAGCATGCTGCTAGACCCACCTCACCCCTCTAATAGAATGTCAAGAAGACTGAAATTTCTCAGGTTAGGGGATCATTCCTTTGGCTCATAGTACTGCCGTCCATCAATGGACTCTTTCAAATCATGAATGCTACTATGCCAAGTGCTATCACTTCGTACAAACTGATAGAGCTGAGATGATCAAGATAAGGAAAAAGTGACTTGGGGCTAAACCATATTTCAGAAAGGAGGGAGAGACAGCTCAAGTGGGGACTAGGGCCTGCAGACATAGTGGAGATCTGAAAAATAGTGGTAGGGAAAAACTCTAGTAGATTGGGGCTTATGAGGACCTCAGGAGCTCAAGGAAAAAGAAAAAGAAGTACCATATTCATGACCTCTAACACCAGATGACTGAATTCACATGTCAGCTGGACCTGACCAGAGCCTTGGCTGCTTTGTCATTGTGTTGGTTTGAATAAGAATTGTCCCCAAGGCTCATAGGCTTGAATGCTCAGTCCCCAGTTGACGGCACTGTCTGGAGAGGTTATGGGAACCTTTAGGAGGTAGAATCTTGGAGAAGGAAGTACGTCAGTCGGAGTGGGCTTTTAGAGTCTATAGCTTCACCTCACTTCCTGCTCTTTCTCTCTGCTGCTTCCTGTGTATGGATGAAACGTGATCAGCCAGCTCCTTGTTCCTGCCGCCATGCATTCTCTGACTGTTGACATGCCTTCTCCGCCATGATGGACACTATCTCTCTGGAACCTTAAGCCAAAATAAACCCTTTCTTCCCTTAATTGAGCTGGTCTTTACTTTTTGAAGAGTATGGAAGGAAAGGACCTCTGAAGCCCTCTAGTCCCTGCTACCACTCACCTCTAGGGACAAGGCTTAGCCAGAGAAAGGCCAGAACAGAGCTCTTCAAAACTATGTAACCAAATTCAATAGCCATTGTTGCGGGATATTTGTTTACACTGAGTGAAGATGTGTCTATGTTTTGCCTCACCTGCCTAAGGTACTTGATTGGTTTAATAAAGAGCTGAAAGGCCAATAGCTAGGCAGGAGAGGATAGGCGGGATTTCTAGGGAGAGAGAGGAACCTGGGAAGAATCTGAAGCATGTGGATCTTGACAGCAAGACACAGAGCAAGTAGGATATACAGTATGGAGGAGAGGTAAAGAGCTATGTGGCAGAATGTAAATTAATATAAACAGGTTACTTTAAGTTTTAAGAGCAAGGTGGAAACAAGCCTAAGCTAAGCTAAGGCCAAGCTTTCATAATTAATAAGAAGTTTCAGTGGCGGTCCAAAGAAAGTCTGACTACAAGCCATCTTTTAATGAAGATGGAGCAAAATTCAAAGTTTGGTTCTTCAGTCGGGCTGAATCATGTTTCCATTGCTCAATAATCGAGCATAGACGATGGCTGTTGAACAGACAAAGAATGTTTCTATCATTCTGGAAAGTTCTTTGGGCAGTTCTCTCCTAAGCAATGAGCTCTGGGGACAATGTGAGTGTTGACCACGCCTAAGGGTGGGGTCACTCCTGGGATACACTGCTAGCTTGAAGGTCAGACATCATCTCCCACTTAGTCCACTGAGCTCCGTGTCAACAACTGGTTATTTGACACCCTGATTTTTTTTTCAGAACATTTAAAATTTAATCCAAAGCCTATGATGAGTACAGGTAGGAGGGGATAATATTTAGAGAGGGGATGCCTCATTTTAAAATTTTAATTAATTAATTTTCTTAAATACCTCAAATTTGTTTTTTAATAACTCTTATTAATTCCTTGAGAATTTCATGCAAAGAATTTTTTATTATATTCATCGCCAGTTTCTTCTCTTGACTTCTCCTGGGTTCACTTCTGCCTCCCTACACCCCACAACTTTGTATCCTCTATTTAAAAGACAAAAGTTTAATAATACATAAACTTTAATTTCTGATATCTATATACTCCTGGGTATGAGGCCAGCCATTGAAATGTTGACCTACCAGAAACCACTTCCTTAAAAATGGACTCTCCCTCTCCCAGAAGCCAACTGTCCATAGCTCTTCAATTAGGGCAATGGGCTCATGAACCTCCTTCCCATCCCATGACAAAATGTTGACTGGCTTGATCTTTCAGGTCTTGTTCAGGAAACCATGGTAGCTGGGAGGTCCCGAGGGCAGAGGTCCTGACATTTGCAAGCAGACACTGTTTGGCTCTGATCTCCCTCTGACATCTGGCTCTAAAGATCTTTCTCCCTACTTTTCTGTAATGGTCCCAGAGGCTTGGGAAGGGGGCTTAGTTAATATCTTAATGTGGTAAAGTGTACATAAATTGACCATTTCCAACATATAATTTACCAACATATAAAATACACTGTGTGTATTCACGAAGCTATAAAATATTATTACTATCTCCTCCAAGGAACTTTGGTCACCCCACTTACCACAAATTCTGCTCACCCAGCGGTCATTACCCACTCCCTGTCTTTGGTCCCTGTTCATCTTTAAGCTCTGTCTTAGTTCTGTGAATCTACCATATCTAGATAGTTCACGTAAGTGGAAGCATAAAATAGCCATGTTTTTAGACCTACTTTCTTTACTTCACATCCTACTTTGAGGCTTCATCAGTGCCCAAGTGTGTCTCAGAATTTAGTTTCTCTTTCTTCACAATCACACCCCGCTATGTGCAAATATTATTTTGAGTCATTTTGAATTAACCAAGGAAGGGTGGCATTTTCTTTTGCTGGATTGAATGTTCTGCCATTCCACTACTCTTCTCACTGCAAAGAGGTGGGATTTGGGGGTCTCAGTTGGTAAAGCATTCTTGTCTTGAAGGCACAAGGCCTTGAATTCAATCCTCAGAATCCAACATATACAAAAAGTTGAGTCTCATGATATATTCATAAAAATTTCAGTTCTGAGAGGTGAGTCAGGGAGCCATGCTGGCCAGTCAGCCTTGGTATTGAGAGACCCTGACTCAAAAATAAATAAATGAATGAATAATAAATAAATAAAAATAAGTAGATAAAAGCTGAGGTAACCAACTGAGACTGGTCTCTGTCTCTACACACTGCCATACCCATGTAACTATATCCTCACACACAAAGTGGGATTATGTTATCTTCTGGTAAGCAAAATCACTCCATGGGGCCAGCTACAAATGGAGTGTGTGGAGCTGTGTGGTGGTATTCTAATTGTACTGAAATGTGATTTTGATTGTATGTTAATAAATAAAGTTACCCGGGGGTCAGAGCTATTAGAGCCATAGCAAGAGTGTGGCGGTGGTGGCACACGTCTTTAATCCCATAGATCTCTGTGTGTTCAGGGATATAGCCAGCATTGGAGACATATGCCTTTAAGACCTGGGGGGGGGGGCTGTACATACAGACAGTGACGAGGCAGTCATGTGTTTGGGTTTACGACCAATGAGAAGGCAGAACAAAATACTATAAAAAGACGGACAGACAGGATATAGCTCTCTTTCTGGAAGCTGGGACATCGCAGGAGGAAGGGTGAGATTTTAGCTCTGAGCTCCGACCTCTTGGCTTTCTCTTTTACATTGTTTCTGTGTTTCTTATTTAATAAGAAGGTTGGTTACATCTACAGAGCTGTACATGCTCACTATTGTTGTGATTGATTGATATTCCTTTGGGGACAAAGCAAGCACACGGTAGATGTGCTTGAGTCTGGAATTCTGAAAATGCACCTGAAGGCAGTCCTTTCTACTGCCCTGTGGACAGCATGCTCCAGCCAGCTGGCCTGGACACTGGTGGGATAGTGGAGTCTACCGATCTCGTGGCCCTGCCTCACTCTCCAGTTGTTGGAAAGAGCACCGTGTGTTGAAGGCATCTCCTGTGTCGTGCTTCTGCTAATTTTTCTGGCTCTGGGTTTGGAGTGGCAACTGGTGCGTTTTCCCACACCAAGTGACGCTGCTTAAGAACTTGAAAGTGACTCTTCCCTTCCGACTTTGCTTCTTCTGGGGTAATCATGCTGACTTTTCCCATTTGTTTTACCTCTTTGTTCCTAGGTCAGTCCTTAAAATAAATTCCTTTCTGGGTGCAGTTTGACTAACTCAAGACCCTCATCAAATGTGTAACCTAAAGCCACATACAATACTTCAATGTGGCCTGACACGAGACATCATTTGAATGTTGTCTGTTATGGAGAAAAACATAAAGAGACACATTATCTAAGCCTTTCTATACAGGAAGGCTTTAAAGGTTTAAATACACAATCTACTTTCGCATGAGCACTCAGACATCTGATTGCAGACCAGGCACTTTGTGTTATGATGGTGCTGGGAAGGGTTTGGTTGCACACTCTCCAATCCTTAACACTTCCAAAGAACACAGTGTTCTATTAGGTCAGCCCCCAAAGGTCACAGTGGTGACAGGATTCTCTTGCTCAGCTGTCATGCTGGACATGGATATCAGTGGTGGCTATGACCTTTGATGGCTTCCCAGATGAACCAAGTCTTTTAGCTAAAGAGACATAAAGATTCCAACTGAGTCTGACTTTGAATATTGCTGTAGCACCAGCGAGACACCAGATAGTCACACAAAGTTTAGAACTTCGGTATGTCTTAGATATATTCAAATAGATTTTAATATTCAGCTTAGATGTCCACCAAACATTGTTTCTACACTTCTTCATCTACTTTTCTCTGTTATTCTCTCTCACTCTTTTTCTTCTAACCCTCCAAGCACACTGTAAAGGTGCATTAAAGAAAAGTTGGGTAGCTCATCAACACACACTGGGAACAGAAGACAGACAGCTGAAAAGAAAGCTCTCTTCATTTGCAGGGAGGACTAGGGTAGCATGGGTTGCCCACAGACTGGCCAAGCTGCTGTGTGTTTATTTTGTTAGGAGGGAAGGAGAGAATCATAGAAGCCACTTCAATAATGCCTTCCACAGTTCAATCTGCTATCTAGGGAATAGAACCCTGTGTTCCAAAGGCAGATGTGATTATGACACATGGTCCTCATTGTTTTTCTTTGTGATAATTTGGCCTGAAATTAGGGTTTTGCTGGAAGGGGAAAGGAGAAATAGGGCTGAGGACTCCGAGATTATTAAGAGTTAAATGGAAATGCATTTGTGGTTCAGCATCTCCCTCCACCATTTTATTACCAGCTTAGGTAGGATATTATTTGGAATTTATCAACAAAAAGTCTCCCAAGCCTTTTTGTAGACCATTTTCAAATTTAGGAATACAATCCAAGTCTCATGAGCTTGTTTTTCATTAACTTAACAGAGAGACTATACTCAGAATGAACCAGGATTGGAGCCAGGATATGGGTTCACTAAGTTCTCATAATGGAATGTTTTGGTATGTGGTGTGATACAAGTTAGTTCATAGATGGTTGTTTTATAGCATTCAAAATATGGTTCAGTCTCTTATAAGGTGACTTTTGGTTTCATTTACTGGGTGATTCCTGCAGTTTTATGACAACAAATGCATGAAGTATTTAAAACATTCTTTGTTCCCTGCCCTCAATATGTGCCGCCAAGGCATTCAGTTTTTAGATGTCTCTAATGCTAAATATTTAGAAGTGGGTACAGCTGAATTACAGAGAGCAAAGGAAAGCAGGAATCACCACACTGCAAAATTATAAACAGCAGGTGCTTTTAGACCAGGTGAGATCAGAGATCAGTGGCTCAGTTTTCATGTATCAGGCACAAAGATGAGACAATTTAAATATGCCATTATCTCACTTAAGCCTCACAAAAGACTTAGGAGGCAAATATTGTTCTAAGATCTTCCACACAAATTAGACATGTTGACATCCACAGGGTGGGTTAGGGAGTGCCACAATTAAGATTTGGAACTGGTTTGTCTAACATTAGGCCTATATGACCCCATCTCAGCTAGATCACATACTCTTCTCACTCGATATTGGAGGCTGTTGGTTGGCCATATTACAGAGTGACCCCAAGTCTTCCCCACCTGATGACCTAGCTGTATTCTACAACAGGCTCCACGTCTTCAAGCCGAGGGCAAGCACCGTGAAGAATTCTAGGTGGCTGAGACAAACCCAGGACTACCTTTGCAGCAGGAGGCATGCAAGCTGCGCTGTACAGAAACGAGGTGATGTTTTATAAATAATAATTGTGTTAGGGGACCCTTCATCTCCTTATGACACCTAAGAACCTGAAACATCCATGCCTCCATTGCATTTCACCTCGTTGTGACCAAGTTGCCTGATGGAGACAATTTGAAGACAGAAGAGTGTGTTTTACTCATGGATTCAGAGAGTTCTATCCATGGTTGCTTGCTTTCCCCCTTACCCTTGGGCTGCATTGTGCAGACCATCAGGGCAGCTACTGTGGACATGTGGTGGTAATGATGGAAGTGCTTCACCTCATGGTGGACAGAAGGCAGAAAACAGGGAGGTAGTAAGCTGGGGAGAAGAGATGGCTTTCAAAGCCACGCCTTCAGTGACCTACTTCATCCAACTAGGACTCATCTCCTAAAATCCCCAGAACCTTCCAAAAACAGCATCAAGAGCTGAGGAACAAACATTCAACACATGAGCCTTTAGGGAGCACGTCCCATATCCAAATGGTGAGACAGCTGACCATGAATCATAAGTTCCCTTTGCCTCTGGGTGTCCACCAATATTCACCAGTAAATGGAGGCATTGGATGGGTCCATGCCATGAGGTATCACAAAACCATGAGAACGATCACCTAAGAAAGTTATTATTTATACTACATCCTCATTTTTATATACCATACCCCACAGAGGGTTGGGGTTCAGGAATCTGCCAGTCATTCACTAACATGCATCATCCTTAATATAACTCAGGCTGTACTTGAGACTGCAAAGATACATATCAAAAAAACACAAACCCCCCAACAAGTCAAAACTCAGTACTGGACTGGACTGGGTCTTATTTCTAGAGGAACGAAGCATGACCACTAGATGGCACTAGAGTCTGAGTTCCTCTTTCCATTTCTAGAACAATCTCTAGCAAAACAACTGTAAAGCCATCATAAATTTTAGAGTCAGTTGCTTGTTTATCTGACGTGGTACAAAGCATTGTGATGTTATTATTATTATTTTTTTAGTCCTAGCATTTCCCTTCCAACACATGAACACAGGGTGAGCTCTGAACCTGAAGCCAACTCCTGACAAGTATATTTTAAGATCGTTTGAAGAACGTCCTGTAAAACATTTGTTTCCACAAATGAAACAATAATTGTAGTCTATGGGGTTTTTTTTCTTTAAAAAAAAAAGACACATGTGTCTAACAAAGCAGCAGTTCAGTTGCTAACTTAGTGTGTTCATTTTGAAGTTCAGTTGCAGACTGGGAAGTCACCCAATAAATATGTGTTAAGTCTGCCAGTATTCCCAAGGCCCACAAAGACACCAAGAGGCAATGACACCATGCATGGATTTTACCATAAGCAGATGAACAGGCACAATAGTTTTATACACCATGAAAGAAGTCAATGAGTAACGTGAAGAAAATAAATAGAAGTGCATTTGAGGGCCTAGAGAGGTGGCTCAGTGGGTAAGGACACCTGCTGTTCTTCTAGAGGACCTGAGTTCAGATTCTGTGCCCCATGTGAAAATCCTGACATGGCCATATGTGAATCTATTACCCTAGTACTGTAAGAGCTGGAGGCAAGAGGACCGCTCAGGCTTACTGAAGGCTTGCTGGGTTCATTGAGCTCAGAACCAGCTCAGCTCCAGCTACACTGAGAGACCCTGTCTCAAAAGATTAACATGGAAAGTGATAGATGAGGATGCCCAATGTCTTCCTCTTGCCTCTGCCTCTGCTCACACCTGCACACTCATGGGCACATGCATGTGCACACATCTGCACTGCATATCCATACATACATACACACAAATGAATATATAAATAAGTAAATTTAACAAGGTAGTCAGACGTCTTCCCGGTAAAAGTGACATTTGAACTGTAACTAGAAAGACAAGATAGAATCAGCCACAGCAAAGTGTGGAATATTCCTTTGCACTGTGTAAATATATGTCACTATAATAAAGAAGCTGACTGATCAATAGCTGGACAGGATAAGGTTAGGCAGGAGAACCAGACTAAAGACACTGGGAAGAAGAATGGAGTCAGAGGAGTCACCAGCTAGACTTGGATAGGAAACAGGAGGTGCAAGATGAAAGAGAGGTAGCACCACATGGCAGAATGTAAATTAATAGAAATGTGTTCATTTAAGTTGTAAGAGCTAGTTAGTAATAAACCTGAGCTATTGACTGAGCATTTGCAATTGATATTAAGTCTCTGTGTTGGTTATTTGGGAGTGGCTGTTGGGACACAGAGAAAGTCTGCTTACATATGGTATTTCAATGTGTGGTCATAATTTCCACATAAGATCTAACAAAGCTTAAAAAAAAAAAGGTTCTAAGCACACAAAAACAGAGCCAAATGCAGCTTCCTGATAACCTCCTTTTCTTGGGTAGGCTCAATACTAAGGACAAACTGGGACATGGCTCCTTTAAGAAGGAGCTTTCTTAGCTTGGTGCTAGCTGCTAGTGAGTGCAGCTTTTTAAAGACGCCCTGTTTTCAAACACTTCAGTGGGGTTTATGAGTAACGGGAGGCTTGCTACTTGGTGACAGCATGGACCCAACAACTTCCCAGAGCTGGGGCAATAAATTTGACTCCTGCCAGTACTTCCACCATAAAGCTAAGCTCTCAGGGAACCCAGGGTGGGGGAGCCACCAATGCCATGCACAAAGCTGAGCTATGCCAGTGACTAATACAGTGATTTATGATTCATCCTATGCAATCAAAAAAACAATAGAGATACTCAGTAAAGACAGATCCAGATGGGAAAAACCTCGAAACTCTACATGGGTTACAATGTGTTTTAAAGCGTACAAAGGCTTGGGAGAGAAAAGAAAAAGGGTATAGACAGTCATAAAAAAGAAATATATAGTTTTAAAATAATAAAATAAAGTCCTTAAAAAGGGGGTAAAGTAATGTAAAAGAGATGGAAAATACACATAAGGTCTGGATCTTGTATGTTATTGTATTGTCTTTAAATTTTTTAGCTACTAAGAAACACTGGATTATGAAAACTGCTAGATTAAACCACCCTATACATTTAAAAAAATATCATGACTTCAAAATGGAAGTCAAAAAGTGTGCCTGTTTGGGGTAGAGGTTGTGTTTTTATTTCCACAGGAAGTGAGAGGCTATAGATCCATCCCAGGTTAAAGGTGATTGGATTTGAACAAGGAAGACCCCCTAAAAATTGTGACTACAGACATAAAAATCAAAAGAAAATAAAACCCTACAAAACACATAACATATATTTTACCTACTCAAATATAAAACAAAAAAATCATCTTTAACTGACTTGTACACATCACATATTTCATTCTTGTAATGTATGTTGCCTTTAAAAGTTTATGTATTTCAGGACAAGGGGACCAAACACTAATGAAAACAGATGTCCCAGCTGATCCAGCATTTCAGAATTCTTCTGTTAGTCTCCTCAGAATTCTGCATCCAAAACAGCTTCAAGGCTGCTGGCTGAGATAATCCAGTCCCACAAACTGCTCCATCCAAGACCTAACAATATCCTGATTTTCTCAAGGTTCTCCCAAAGATATTAGTACCCACAAACAACAGGAAGTATTCTGGAGAACAACACCCATATTCTCAAAAGATTGTTTATGGATGTTTATTGTCATTTAAGGGGGCTTGATTACAAATTGTTACTGGTCATAGTTTAAAAAAAAGCTAAACACAAAAGTTAAATTAAAAGATCTCTTTCTAAAGGATAAAAGGGGATATGATATGTGAATGATAGGAAAAAGGGTAGATTATTAAATCTACTTTAATCCAAAAACAATCATTAATCTCAAAATATTTTACACTGGTATGGATTTTCTTTTATGGATACAAATAAATTAAATTTTGATTTATTGATACAAATAAAGTTAATTTTGTTATACTGTATGTATGTTTCTATTCTTGTTTGGGGTATTTTGTTTATGCAGCTCATTTAAAAATGTAGTGTATAATTAAGAAATATAGATTAATAGTCATCTATACTAGTCAAATTTATAATTACATTAGGTAGATTTTCAAGGTCATAAAAAGATCTATTTAGACAGTTATATGGTCTTTAAACACTTCAAAGACCTACAGAACATGGCATTTATACTGTTTTAATAACATAAGGCTTTTCTTGGCAGTGAAATATGTCTGCTCCTGGCAGCATCAATTTACTTCAAAGAAAATGATGGGAATTAAAGAACCTCCATAAGGAGTTTACCCTCTTTATGGCAAAAGCTAGGCATTTGAGCAAAATATAAACAAAAACAAAAACAAAAAAACTGCCCTCACCTCAATTGCTGACAGTATACTGTCCAAACTGGACCAGCAGGACATAAAAGAAAGTAACTGCCAAACTTTGCCAAGACAAGGTAGGACAGTCCTTCAAAGTTTCCTGCTTCTCAAAAATGTCTACCAGATATTCTAGGCATGTAGACCAAATATGGATGCCCCAACATTGTAGAAGAACTCTGGTTGATAGTCCAGGCAGCCAGATGTCCCTGTCATTATGTAACTTTTCGCCCTTCTGGGGTCTTTGATGGAGTTAAAGACTAAATAATTAGATGTAAAGTTTTCCTTAATTATGATATAAAGATAAATTCGTCATAAACCTGTAGACTCATGAAGATAAGATAAATATTTTCTCTAAATTTGCCAAATACAAATGGACTGGATATTGTAATTGTAATTCTAACTTAATAACTGTTTTTGTTGTATATAATTTTAGTTTGTTAAAGTTAGAACCTTCCTTTTTAATTAGACATAAAGGAGAAAATGTGGAATATTCCTTTACACCGTGTAAATATATGTTGCTGTGATTGGTTTAAAGGAGATGATTGGCCCATAGCTAGATGGGGTAATGTTAGGTGGGAGAACCAGACTAAAGACCCTGGAAAGAAGGGTGGGGTAAGAGGACTCACCAGCCAGACAGAAAGAGGAAACAGGAGGTGTAAGATGAAAGAGAGGTAACACCATGTAACAGAATGTAGATTAATAGAAATAGGTTAATATAAGTTATAAGAGCTAGTTAGTAATAAGCCTAAGCTATTGGCTAAGCATTTATAATTAATATTAAGTCTCTGTGTTGGTTATTTGGGAGTGGCTGCTGGGGCACAAACAAAGTCTACTTATAAGAAAGTCAGAGGGATGAAGTCTTTTGGGCCACCAACCAGATCCCAAATTATGACACAGAGACTTAGTAGTTTTGAATGTTCAGCCTATCTTAGGCACATTTCTGCCTAGCTCTTTTAACTTAAATTAACCTGTTTCTCTTTATCTACCCTTTGTCTCGAGACTTATTACCTTTCTTACTTCTGTATATCTTACTTTTACTGCTTCTCTGGCTGGCTGGTGTCTGCCTGGCTTCTTCCCCTGGCATATGCCTCATTCTTTCCTCCTTTTTTCTCTCATTCTTCTATTCTCCTCTTGAGCCTAGATTTCTCCTCCTGTTTATTTTCTCTGCCTGCTAGCCCAGCCTATCCTTTCTCTGCCTAGCTATTGGCCAGTCAGCTCTTTATTAGTCTTATTAGGTCCCTTAAGCAGGCAAAGTGCAAACCGATGCAACACATCTTTCTATCATTAAACAAATGCAGCATAAACAAAAGGAACACAGTTAAAGTAATATTCCACAGCATGAACAAATGTACCACGTCTTTGTCTAGTTAAAATACTATTCCACAACATTGGAGGACAGATGGGGAGGGTGGAGGAGGCTGGAGAGGTGGGCAGGCCATGTCATAGAATGACTTGACTTTTGTAGCTCATCTTGTGAACTGTACTGGGAGTTGTGAAACAATCAACAAGTAAAGAATTATGGAGGCTGGGAGGACAGCTCAGGGATAGAAGAATTGCTTAAAATGTGCAAGGTCGTGGGTTAGATCTCCAGCACTAGGGATCAAATATCATTTTCTCTTTTGGTGGAGGAATAGATTTTATGATATGGAGTAACAATAGCAAGAGCTTAATAAATGCATAATAAACGTATACCTAACACCAGGAAGAAACTTATTCACTGAGAGTCCTTTTCTATATCATTGTACTTACAAGGTTGCTCTTGGTCTTGAAGGACTGAAGCATGACTGCTTGTGTCTATTCATCATTCTATTACTTCCACCCTCTCTAGTCATGATTCAGGAATGCATTCCTACAATGTTACCAGATGCTGTTGCCCACCCTCAGAGAGTCAGTACTAGGTATAGAAGTCTAGGGCTGCTGAAACTGCTGAAAATAGTGTCCAACTTTTACAGAGAGCAGTTGCATCCAGTCCTGTAATAAACCAGGATTGGCTTAGAATGAAACAAAGAGATGTTTTAGACAGTGATCAAAGGCTACCCACAATCTCTGCCTGAAGTTCAAAGAAAATGTCATCTAAAAACAATGAAAGAAGACTTCATCTGGCAGTATCTCTGTGGAATTAGCATGTTAGATACTCCTGGGAAGCATTCCTGTTCCCTTTCCATCCTAGGAGTCACCTTAGCCTGTTCTCTGCAAGGTTCTAGCATCTTTTGACAAGTGTTTTCTGACCTTGACCCACACTACATGCTAACGTCTACTCAAAATTGCTTTTCTCAGATTCTCTCTGCTCTCAGCATGATACCTTACTTTGAATAAGTCTTCAGTGTGGTGACATTCATCATCTCACTCAAGATCTCCTGAATTTTCTTTGGAGCTGAATAACTTGGGCATTCATTTACAGAGAAAGATGCCTGGACCTCATCCCTTGACCTATCTTTGAGAGGAGGCACCTGATAATTAGTATTTTTAACAAATATCCACATAATTTTTACAAGGCAGGTTTAGAAAAGCCCTTGATTTTTGGTCTCCTTTTTACTATTTAGTATCAACTGCTGTGGGATAATGCTCTTGTACTTGAATTGGTTTAATAAAACACTGATTGGCCAGTAGCCAGGCAGGAAATATAGGCAGGGGGACCAGACTAGGAGAATTCTGGGAAAAGGAAGGACAGAGTCAGGAGTCGCCAGCCAAATGCAGAGGAAGCAAGATGAGAATGGGCACTGAGAAAAGGTACCAAGCCATGTGGCTGAACATAGATATTAATAATAGATTAATTTAAGTGTAAGAACTAGTTAGTAATAAGCCTGAGCTACCGGCTAAGCCTTTGAAAGTAATATCAAGCCTCAGAGTCAATTATTTAAGAAGTGGCTGCCAGGTATTTGGGAACAGGCAGGCAGGAGAGAAACTTCAGCCTACAATCAAGTTCATCATTGAATCCCTCAAAGATCTCCCTGACTCCCCTAAAGTAACTTGGCTCCCCTTTGCATCTGTTGCATTTTGTGTTCATGATATTTTGGACTGCTTTTCCATATTCATTCAAGTACCTTCATTGAGAGTGTGTTTATGAAAGGCAAAATTAGGACATCACCCTCAGTATCTTTTCCTAACCCATAGTAGCTGCTCAATAAATGTATCTTGAATAACACATGGGTCTTCCATCTGTCATCTGAGAGAAGTTGAATGATGCTTCTTCATCAAGCAGCAGGATTCATGTGTCCAAGAACAGCCAGAATATATATCCTTGTTTATGTCCTGTGATCACCTTGCTTCATGCTAAGAGAAGTAGGGACAGATGGGAAGGGGAGAATTGTCCTGACATGTTGGATGATAACATGCTGAGGGGTGAATATGAGTCCTAAAGGCTTGACAGCATCAGGAAAAGGACAGCCTTGCCCAAAGGAAGCACATGTGTGTTGTCTAATCTCACATGACCACAGAGTCCTTGTCACGTGCAGCGTCTCTCTGGCATGCTTGCCCCCAACTCTGAACGGTCTCCGTTTCCACAGTTGTAGTCTCTCACTGAATTGAACTCTCTCACCGCCTTGTCTCCAGAGGGACAACACCAGAGTCAGGATTTCACACCACAAGTCAAGGTGGTGGCAGCGGAGGCGGCTTGGAAATGGAGATTCATCTTGCCCAAAGAGCACCGTATGTCTCGCTCCATTTCCAAACCAAATGAGAAGGAGATAAAGGAGAAGTCTGTCTCAACTTTGACTTCCTGATTCTTAGGGATCAGACACTTTGACTTCATTTTTACATCCTTGTCAGGCTGCTCCTTGGCCAAAGGCTTCCCTTTCTGATGCTTACTCACTGGTGTGCATGGGTCAGGGGATAGGGGGTTCTCACCAGTTCGCTGACTAAAATCTAGAAGTCTGCATCGGGCAGAGACCTGATCACCGTTCAATGTCTATTTATTGCACTCCATCCTAGGTGCCAGACTCTGCCTATGAGCAAGCCAAAGGAAAGATGGGTATTGTCAGGCAAAACAAATGAGGAAGAACTGCTGGAAAACTGAGGTGACTCAGCTAAAATCCAGGCCTGCGCTTGGGAAGACAAAACTCTCAGGCGCCAACCCCCAAGACAGGAGACTTGGCTGTGCTCAGGTTGATCCGTCATGGTTGGCTTGATGGGGGTTATTTAAGATCATCCGGTGGCATAACTTTTAAAAATCTTTTCAGCCCTACTTCAAACAAATTCTTCTTGAAAACCTGGTGACTTCCAGTGACTGCCAGAGAATCACGAAGATGGCCACACAGGTGCTTCCTTGGAAGCCCTCAGCCTTGGGCCAATCGTTGTTGAGGAGACTCTACATCCAGTGTGAAGACCATCAGTCTATCATTTCTCCTCTGTGCTACAGAGGAGAAGCTCTGTGTGCACAAGATTATTCACCAAGGGAAGAGCCAAGTGGGATGTCATTTCAAGTCCACAGCCTTGGGTCTGCATATGTCTGTTAATTCAACCAGCCTGGGGTTGAAATTATTTTTATTTAACTACACTATTCTGCAGATTTTTTTTCTTGTCGTTGTTCCCTAAACAATATAGTTTAACAACTACTTAAGAAGTATCCCCACCAGCCAGGTGTTGGTGGCGCACGCCTTTAATCCCAGCACTTGGGAGGCAGAGGTAGGTGGATCTCTGTGAGTTCGAGGCCATCCTGGTCTCCAAAGTGAGTTCCAGGAAAGGCACAAAGCTACAGAGAAACCCTGTCTCGAAAAAAATTTAAAAAAAAAAAGAAGTGTCCCCACCATATTTATACATTATTTGTCATCTAGAGATGATTTAAAATATGGCATAGAAGGGCTGGAGCAATGGCTCAGAGGCTGGCTGAGAAAGCTTGCTGCCATTCCAGAGGATCCAAGTTTCATTCCTAGAACGTATGCCACGTAGCTCGCAATCACCTGTAACTCCAGTGCCAGGAAATCCATTACCCTCTTTTGGACTCCTCAGGTACCTGCAAACATATTGTACATGTGAACACACCTAAACACACACACACACACACACACACACACACACACACACACACACAAATAAAAAAATACCTCCTTGCAGTATAAGGGAGAATTGTTCAGGTTATGCGCAAATCGTACACCATTGCCTACACAGGACTGTAGCATCCTCAGACATAGATATTCATGTGCCCTGAAGTCAATCCCCATGAGTACCGAA
Source organism: Peromyscus leucopus (assembly GCF_004664715.2). Classification (NCBI taxonomy): domain Eukaryota; kingdom Metazoa; phylum Chordata; class Mammalia; order Rodentia; family Cricetidae; genus Peromyscus; species Peromyscus leucopus. The sequence continues at coordinate 26,682,750 of NC_051084.1, read as the reverse complement.
AGAGATGACCGTAACCACATCTCATTTGTACAGATTTAGGATCTCTCTGTTCACCTAAATGCTTGAAAGCAAGGAAAGGGACCTGTAAAACTGCACCACTGCGCCCTCTAGTGGCTGCATTCGGTTAATTACTTGTCTACTGTAAATCTACAAAGTAAATGGAGATTTTTTTTTTTTTTTTTCATCCTGGGGCCTCATGGAACCGATGTTCACCAACACTTCTGAGGCAAAGGGAATTTGAAGGGGGGTGGATGAGTGCTAGGCTTCTTCTGGCACCCCTGGTGAGAATGTGTCCCACTTACAGCATATGCATTATCTGACCCTATATTCAACTCCAGTACCGCCTTAGAGCCAGAGAGGATCGACACAGCAAACACATGAATTAATATGGCGCATTATGTTAATATGCTGAACCAAAAAAAGCATTTTCTCTTCATTTTTTTTTCCTCTGGCAGGTTGCATATTGTTACCTGGAATAATTTGCAGCCCCTGAGAAAGGATGATTTTATTGGCTACTCCTGACAGACAAATTGTATTTGTTCCTTTGCTTTTATTCTGCTATTAATAAAATTGACATTGAAACAGACTGTGCTCGGTAATGTAAGTCTGCCTTTACAAGTATTCAGGCGTCTTTCAGGATTCTGCTTCCAGGAACCCATCTATATGTAGCAAATTTTGTAGCTCCGACTAGCCTACTGTTCTCTGTCAACCTCCGTATGTATCTTTTAATTAAGTAGAAAAGAGCTCTTAAAAGCACACATAAGCCCAGGAAACTCTATTTCTGGCTGACAGCAACATCTCCTCATTTGCTAGCAAAAGCACAGATTGACAGAATAGAATAGATCAAGAAAATTGATCGTTATTCATATGCTGGATTGAGTCAATATATGTAAATCCATTCCCCGGTGCCGGCAGGCAGGGCGACGCTTGCCATGCAGAACCGATCCAGTTCCAGGCTGCCTTCTCATCCATACACCAGCCTTTTCCTTTAATGCAGCGAGATTCCAGTTCTTTCCTCCTCAGAAAGCTCTTTTGTATTCATAACAACTTCAGTTTGAATGTGGTTTGGAGACGAGAAACTATTTACACGCTGCCATCTCTCAAGTCAATACAATTTGCAGTAAATACAGTTTAAGTTAGAGCCATGATATGGATGCTGTGGGAATTTCTTTGTGATTTTACTACATTTTTTTGAAGTGTTTTAAATGTTCTCTGCTTTCAAGCTCGTATCTTTAAAGTGAGCGGTTTCACAAGGCTGTTGTGCAGATCAAGAGAAATAATAGATATGAGAGAGGCTTTGAAAAAAATTAAAAGCATTATGCAAATAGGAAATGATTTCTGTTCAAGGTCCTTTTACTTAAGGGCAAAGCTTCCTAGTTATTCCAAAGCCTGTTTTAATCATGATTTAAGACAGTTAACAATTCAAAGTGTCTGAAACAGAAGACTTAGCAACATGAAATACAAATTATGTGTTTAGATATCCCTCAGCATTTTCTCAGAGAGAAACAGTTGAGTCTCACGGTATCAAACAAGAGTCATGTTTCTTCTCTCAGGAGAGGGATTCAGTACATGCGAATCTGTGTCTTTCGAGAGCTCTGAACATTGCTACATTGTCCTCCAGACTAGGGAGCCCAGGTAAAACGGAAGCCAGTAATATCTTCGGTGTGGAAGATTGCAGGAAGACTGGAGCTCATAGATAGATAGTTGTAAACCACTCTCCAGCTGGTTTAACACTCCTGATGCCAGGAAAACTGTTTTGTGAACTGTGGAGGTTGGGTGATGGCGACTGTAGACATGCAACAGCTCCTCAGAAGTGCATAATGTAAAAGTCATTAGTTTATTTACACCTGAGCTAGTCACATCACACACAGAGTGTATCCCTCATCATAGAGGGGGCAAATGTGTCCCTTACCCCACAGAAAGTGGCCAGAGATGACTGCTGGGACAGAGCAATCTGTTAGAGTAGAAAAGTGTGCTGAAGGTCTTTTAGTTAGTTAGTGAGTGAGTGAGTGAGTGAGTGAGTGAGTGAGTGAGTTAGCTAGTTTACAAATGGTGCTCTCCACTGGTTGGTGGTGGCACATGCCTTTAATCCCAGCACTCGGGAGGCAGAGACAGGTGGATCTCTGTGAGTTCGAGGCCAGCCTGGGTGAGTTCCAGGAAAGGTGCAAAGCTATACAGAGAAACCCTGTCTCAAAAAACCAAAATAGGGGTTGGGGATTTAGCTCAGTAGTAGAGCACTTGCCTAGCAAGCGCAAGGCCCTGGGTTCGGTCCTCAGCTCTAAAAAAAAAAAAAAAAAAAGAAAGAAAGAAAAGAAAAGAAAAAAAGAAAAACCTAAATAAATAAATAAATAAATAGAAAGATAGATAGATAGATAGATAGATAGATAGATAGATAGATAGATAGATAAGCAGGTAGATAGATAGATAGATAGATAGATAGATAGATAGATAGATAGATAGATAAAAAATTAAAAAATTAAAAACAAATGGTGCTCTCCTATCACCTCTCTTTCCCATGTATGGGTAATGTTTCCCACTCTACCCACACTATCCCCCACGGGCCAGTTTGCAGGCCATTCTGTGCAGGCCTACACACCTCCAAGGCCCCCAGTAAACCTCCTGAAAAGGTTTACCATCTCATGCACAATCTCCAATGTAACTTCTTCTACCATTCAGAAGTTGCGTTTCAATGCTCAAAGACTTGCTCTCGTTCGTAGTCCGTTTTATCCCTTTGTAATCCTGACTATTGATCACACCTTTCATTTGGACTTCCATCCTTCCTCTTGGGTGACCCCTTCCTGTACCCTCTTCACCTCTGTGTGGCGGTACCCTCAAGCTGAGGCTCTTACCCTTCCTTCCTCACTTCCTCATCTTCCTCCCAATCTCTTTCTCAGTCAATGCTCATGATCTAGAAGCTTCTATCTAGGCAGACAAGTCTCCTGGCTGTCCTCTACAGTCAACCTTTTCAACAGACCTCTAATGTGTTTTCTTGTTGTCTAGTGGCCTTAGCTCTCTAAACGACAATAGACCTCAAGCTCTGGTCACCCCATCCTCACAGGGCAGCCACTTTGCTTCACATTTCTCCTTGCACTTCAGTGGGGACACACGTCTCTTCACCAGCTATTGAGTTATCCTAATGTGCATGATCTGTGTGAATGTAAGGAATACTTAGTTCTCCTCCATGAATTGGTTTATACCTCAATTACCATGCTTCCCAGTGTCCTTCTAAATTAAATATTTTTATGCATAACTTTATGTATCTATGAACTCATAGAATTAAACTTATTTGCTATGTTTGAATTGGTAGCTGTATCCTGGCTGAGATAATTACCTCATCTTCCATCAAGAAGAGCTACTGCATGTGGTCTCCTGTGTCTTGTTGACATAACCCTCACTGTCTTTTGCTATGCCTTTGCTCTGTGATATAGCACAGACTCATCACAGGGACTGTCCAAAGATTCAAGACTAGAATCTACTAGATGGAAGTGATTATTTCCAGTACCTTGGACACTGTGTCCATGCCTTTCTAGACCTGAAGAAAACTGACAGACAGCTGTCTTGATACACTTTCCGTAGCTGAAACAAAATACAGCAGGTATACTGTTCAGCAACCTCTCCTTAGGAAATGGCGCCAATCCCCAATAGGCTGGGTTCTTCCCACCTCAATTAATACTAAGCAGAACTGCCCCCCATAGACAGACCCCCCAGGCCAACCTGATCTTGATAATTCTTCATTCAAACTCTATTCAGGTGACTGCATTGTGTCAAGTTGACAGTTAAAACTAACGAATGCCATGGGTAACTAAATAGAGTAAACATGTACATTTGGGTCATGATTCTGATAGCTGATGCCAAACGCTTTGGCACCAACATCTATGTGAGGACCCCAGGCAGCATCGTAACATTCAGAGAGACAGAATGAGAGTACATCTCATGCAGAAAGGACAAGAAAGTGGCCTCACTTTCTGACAACCAACTGCTATGAGAACCAAGTAAGGCTTTTCAAGAACTTTAGTAATCCCTTCTAAAGGTGCCATCCCCAATGACATCCTCCTCCTCTGCTAGACATCATCTCTAAAAGTCCCACCACTCCAACCCCACCACACCACAAACAGACCTTCAAGTGCTTGATCTTAATTCTTGAACTATATCCAGAGCACAGGCTTCATCCAGCCATCCAGTCTGTCTGAGGTTCCCTCATTCTTGTGTGTGTGTGTGTGTGTGTGTGTGTGTGTGTGTGTGTGTGTGTAAGGAGATACACATGTGTGGATGTTCGAGTGCATATGTGTGCTGTGCACCCTTGTATAAAGGTCAAAGGGCAACCTTAGCTGTCATTCCTTGGGTACCATCAACCCTTTTAAAGGTAGCATCTTTCAATGCCATGATCTCATGATTCAGCTAGGCTGGCTGGCCAGTGACTCCCAAGGATCTGACTGTCTCAGCTGCTCCATCACTGGAAGTACAAGCAAGCAGCATCTGCCTTTTAAAAATGGGGTTGGTGGGCTCTAGGGACTGAACTCAGGTCACCGTGCTTACAAGGCAAACTTTCCTGAATGAACTACCCACCCCCCAGCGTAATTATTTATCCATATTTTCAGGGCATGTGCACATTACACTCTGGGCTATCTCCCTCATAGTTATTTTTTAATCATAAATTGTACAAGAAAATTGACAGTCAATTCCCTCCACCCGTGCTTAAGGGAAATGTGGAAACTCTTTTTATAAGCACAGGGATTTTCTCTAATTTTCAATCTATTATGGTCTAGTACTTTTGTAAAACATGAAGAAAATAAATTACTAGCGAAATGATTCATGAGCTTGAATGTCCCAGCAATGTCAAGATGCCATGTAAGTCTTAAAATGCTTACTCTTACATGCTGTTCATTTTCACTATGGTTTGATAGGAAATACACATGAGAAAAATATTCTCCGTCCTTCATTTGCGCGCGCGCGCGCGTGTGTGTGTGTGTGTGTGTGTGTGTGTGTGTGTGTGTGTATGTATGTATGCTCATGGGGACCATTAGAAGGCATCAAAGTCCCTGGAAGTGGAGTTAAAGGCAGTTGTCAACTACCCAAGTTGGGTCCTGTGAACCAAATGCCCTATGCAAGATCAGTAAGTGCCCTTAAGTGCTGACCCATCTCACCAGCATCTTTCTCTATGTTCTTGCATGTTGGCATCTATTCACCATGGGCATTTTGTTCTTAACAGTCAATTTGACTGAACAGGAGATTTGGGACTCAAATTTTTACTTCCATGGGTATCTGAAGAGATTAATCAAATATTCTTTACTCATACAAGTGCTGCTGTTAAAAATTTTGCTGATAGTCTAACTTCTTTGTGTTGCTCTTGTGACCAGGTAATTTGAATGATATATTCTTAAAAAAAAAAAAAAAAAAAAAAAAAACTTAAGCTGGGGCTTGAGAATTGATTCAGCGGTTAGTAGCATTTGCCCTCTTGGAGAAGATCTGGGCACAAGCATCGTGGCTCACAGCTGTCTGAAACTTCAGCTCCAGTGGATTCATCATCCTCTTCTGGTGTCTGGGGAGGCACTAGGCACACGCAGGATGCACAGAAACTCACACACGCAAACACACACACACACACACACACACACACACACACACGATAGATAGATAGATAGATAGATAGATAGATAGATAGATAGATAGATAGATAGATGAACAATTTTAAAGAAATAATGGCTTTGGCCATTATAGGTTAATTTTCTAGATCTCTTAGTAGGTACTTTAAAATTATCTTCATTTCCGGAATATTATCAAATGATGATTTATCTCCAGGGATTCCATTATGCAATAGAAATAACTAATTTGTTGTGCTTTGAAGACTTTTAACAATTTGATGAAGCCATCCCATCTCAGAATACTTTTAGATGCTTAAGATTGAAAGCACAAAATTTTGAAGGAAGCAAGTTATAATGATATCCAGTCATAGCAACAATTTAAATTTATGATATAACAGCAATCCACTTTGTTTCATTGTATATGTATTTTCATTTTACTCCATTATTAAGATATTAATATGGTGTCAGCTTTGAATAATCAGATCTAAATATAGTCAAGTGTAAGTCTGAGAGGCAATGAATACAATTGTATTTGAATGTATTTTTGAAAACTATAATTTGATACTGTGACTGATTATGTATGTGTGTGTGAGAGAGAGAGAGGAGTCCAGGTGTGTGTGCTTTTGTGCTTGTGGGAGTGGGATGCATGTGTCTGTGCTTTTGTGTGCCTGGAGGGCATTTGGAGACTGGAGGTCACCCTCAGGTGTCATTCCACAGAAGTCATCAGAACTGTCCTTTATGATAATGTCCCTGGCTAGTCTGGACCTCATCAGGCAGGCTCAGCATGCTGACCACTGAGACACAGGATCCATTTCTCTTTTCCTCCACAGTGCTGCACTGCAGTGTAAGCCAGTGTGGCCTGGAGATTGAACCCAGGCCTTCACCCTTTCAGGGCCGGCACTTTCTGATTGAATCATCTCCCCAGCCCTGCATGGGAGACAACTTTATGATAAAGTTGTAGTTGCCTTTAAGACTCGACTTTGGTTCATGTGTTGATTATTTTGAAAACTGACACATTTCAGCTAGTTAGTAAGACGTACTATTTTGCTGTGGTGTATTCCCGGCAGATTCATGTGCAGGAAGCAGTGTGTCGATGGTGAGGCACAGCCTTTAAAAGGTAAGGCCTCGGACTGGGGAGATGGCTCAGCAGTTGAGAGCACTTGCTGCTCTTATGGAGGATTTAGCTCGTGTCCTAGCAACCCCACAGGGCTACTCACAATCACCTATAACTCCAGATCTGATGCTGCCTCCTGGCTCTTGCAGGCACCTGCACTCATAATACACACATACACCCAGGAAAAACACTGATATACATAAAATTACACCTAGAAGTAGATACTATTTTTGAAGGTGGGGCTTAGTGAAAGTACCTAACTCCTTGGGCCACTGGCTATAGAAGGTTCTGACAGGGAGTGGATTCTCTTGAGAGGGGATTGTTGTACTTCACATCCCATGCTTGCTTTGTACTTCTTGCACAGAGTTGGTACTGTTTGCACTGCTCCTTTGTGTTGTGAGTCAGTGAGCAGGAGTGGGAAAGGGCTAACCAGAAGCTCGGCAAACAGGAACAACTCAGGCTCCCAATCTTGGATTTCAAGCTTCCAAAGCTGTGAGGTAAATGATCCCCTTTTATTATAAAATTTCCAGCACCAGATATTTTGTTATAGCAATGGAAATGGACTTAAATAGCAATGAAGTTCATTTATTACAAACCCTGAATTCCATGGATCTCATGTCAGGCATCTCTGTTTTGACATGTTAAACTATCTAAGTTCTCCTAACTCCTCAGGTACTTGGGGAAGGGTGCTTTACTTATATCAAAATTATTATCATTATCATTATTATTATTACTATTATTATTATTATTATTGGTTTTTTTTGAGACAGGGTTTCTCTGTGTAGTTTTGGTGTCTGTCCTGGATCTTGCTCTGTAGACCACACTGGCCTCATACTCACAGAGATCCATCCTCCTGGCTCTGCCTCCCGAGTGCTGGGATTAAAGGTGTACACCACCACCACCTGGCCAAAATTATTTTAAAATGTGTTTCCCTTCCTTATCCCATTTATCTTTATTATGCCATCCTTTCAGTTTTCTTGCTTTTGTGGTCCTTGGTTCAATTCCCATAGGACATGATTTTATTATTTTGTCTGTAGGGAATTTTGCTTTATAAGAGTTTTCTTTTTAAATCACCAGCAATCAACCTATTTTGTGCTTTTCTTTGGTGATTAGCTCAAAGTGTCTACCATCAGCTTGGCTTTTTAGGTCAATTTGAGTTTTGGCTTTGATTGCTATATAGGCATGCCTCCTGTGTGCGTCCCAGGGCATGGGGAACTTACTCGGCTACCTTCATTAGACTGCAAACTGCTCCCTTTGTTCATATGAAGTGAAATAAGATTTTTCTGTGATTTTTGGAGGGAGCAGAGTCCCAGAATAGCTTCTCTAGATACATGATCTTCAAACTCCCTTTTATTTGTGCCTCCTCTCAAAATATCCCGATGGCCAAGGAGCCAGGGACAGATAGAGATGGATGTCTCATCTCCAAGGTAGCAAATGCATCCTTTCTCAATGTTTTTACTCTACTCAAACTGTGAACAGGTTAACGAATGTCCATTCACTTTGGAGAAGAAGTCCTTTATTCAATTCTGTTCAATCAAATATTGATCTTCCAGGAAGTTCCCAGATACAACTCAAAATGGTATTCCATCAACTATTCTACAGCCCTATCAAGTTAATACGCAAAATTAATGGCCAGCAGCATTAAGGTCATGATAAATGATAGCTGTCACCATCCTCATGATTCTCTTCATCATCAATGTTACTAATAATTACTAATCTTGAGCTGGGTATGAGCTGGGTATTGAGGAAGAGCAATGAAAACAGATAACACAATCACCATAATGTAGAAAAGGATCAGCTACTCAGTCAAGGGCTCAAGGAATAAAACTAAGTATTCTGCTGATTGTTTGATGCACCATGTCCCAAAGCTGCAGACCTCTGGCATATTATATATTCTATTTACATTTGATTTATATTTTTGAAACAATAAGCTCATTGTCTGCGGAAGGGCTGTGTAATAAATCTAGACTACCCTGTCTCGCAATCTTTTTTTTAATGCTACAAACTAAGTGTTCTTTATAAGATAGGCATATGCTATCCATCTCAGGACACAGCTATCTCTACAGGTAGACTGAGTCTGGCATATTCCTAACAGTGTGTCATGAACTCTGAGGTCATTGTCACCCTCCAAAATGTATCCCATCTTCTGGTCCAGAATTCCCTACTTCTCACTGATGCTTCTAATGGGAATTTGTATCAGTCTTTACTCCAGGATGAGACTGGGTTATGGACCTGTGTCATCACTGGCACCAGCTCAGTGAGCACTATCTACTCCGGTCACAGGACATGAACAGCAGGCACCAGACCTTTTCTGAGTCTAATAATCAGACAGGTTTTTTAAGCCTACAGTGTTAAAGTCACATTATTTCAAAATATTCAAGATCATTCTGGTACTTTCCCTTGGGGATTAGAAATTAAGTTCTGAAATTTAGGCACAGTTATGTGTCTGAATACGAAATATAAATTAGTGAAAAGCCATTAGAAATGTGAGCCAGGGGCTCCTTCACCCTGTGGTTGTCCCTGCCAGGCACAATGGTGTGGGCTAAGTTGTTACAATTCTGCTTTAGCTTGCTAGCAATTTTCTTCTTAGGAACTCACAGGTGGAGAACAGGCATGATGAGGTAGAACCAGGCTTCACCTGTCTCTGCTTGCTCCTACCGTGAATAACCCAGGTTTTCCATCAGAGTCTTTGGTTTCTTCTGGAAATCAGACCTACACCGATAAGTACAACAAACACAACTTTTCACTCTCTAGAACATAGATAGGTTTGCTTCACGTTGCAGGTAGAGATACGGTCATAAGTTAGATTGCTCTCGGCTGGTCTTCACTTTCTCTCCACCCCCATTTCTACACCTCTCTCACAACACCACCATTTTCAAGGTCTGGAATCTCTCGTTCAACTATGGTACTGACTGGATCATGCTCTTGAGATCTCTAAAACTAGGACCAGGCTTTGAAAACTGGGTCACCTAAAAATGAACATTCTCTAAATGATAATAAATATGCTTTGATAAAAGATCTGTAATTGTATGTACTTAGCAAACACAAGATAAGACAAACACCCAATAGATTTCTATTGTGGGGTGTGTATACATGTGGTGTTCATATCAAATTTCTCAAAGTTTTTAGTGTGCGAATTTAAATACCCACTGTGCTTGAAACAGAAACATGGGAGCATTTGTGTTGAAAATATTGAATGGAACATTTTTTTTCAAGAATAGAAATTAGCACCACAAGGCCCAAGTGCTACACATATCCAAAATGTATCTATCAATATTTGATATTTGTGAAAGTTTGCTTTATGCCGGGCGGTGGTGGCGCACACCTTTAGTCCCAGCACTCGGGAGGCAGAGGCAGGCGGATCTCTGTGAGGTCGAGGCTAGCCTGGTCTACCAAGTGAGTTCCAGGAAAGGCGCAAAACTGCACAGAGAAACCCTGTCTCAAAAAACCAAAAAAAAAAAAAAGAAAGAAAGTTTGCTTTATGACCTATAGCGTAAATAATTTTAGAGATGTTTTCAAGGACTCCTTAGAAGCACGGGTATTCCTCAACCGTTTGATGGGATATTCTGTTGCAGCTAACTGATCTATGACATCACTTGGTTCTCAAGTCTCTTTGCCAATTTTCAGTTTGGGTGACTCATGTAAAGATGGCAGTGGGGTACCAAAGTCTCCCACCATGGTTGTATCAGACATCTCATGCCTGCTAGTACTTGCTTCGTGTCATTCAGAGCACCAACATCAGGACATAGATGAAGTTGTCACACCTTTTTGATGATTTTTTCCCTTTATGAGTATGGAGTGGCTTTCCTGTGGCAGACAGTCTAGCATGAGGGTGCCCATTGGAGAAAATGTAGTTCAGAGGCTGTGACAGGGCTGAGGAGTAAGAATACATAGGTAAGTAATGACATGAGGGGGCAATGTGAGAAGGGGGAAGATGGACTAAGGGAGGAATGAGGAGGCAAGCATATAATTAGAGGTTGGAGGTGTAAGAGGTAGCAAGAAACAACGGATATCCATAAAGGCTTTTTCTGGTGAGACACAATCTAAAACATATCCAAATCACAAAAATGTAACAAGATTTTAAAAATTAAAAATTAAAAACTTGAGTGTGAGGTCCATAATTTTCGTGTGATATGGTTCCTTTCTCCTTTAGGTTGTCTGTTTTAAGAGTCTGGGGCTTTGGGTGAAGCTGCCAGTCTTGGTAACTCTAACAAGTTAAGCCTAGCATCCTTCTAGGTGAGGATACAGGGACAGAAAGCTTACTTCCTGGTCTGAGCATGCCCAGTCCCACCCCCTGCCAATCATGTCCACATCCGGTATTGGGGGATTATTTCCAAGCATACAGTTTTTGTATGGCTGAGGTTCTTAGGTGTGGACGGCCCACTTTTCTGTCTTTACCTCAGATACTTTCCATTTTCTTCTTTCTTTCTTCCTTTCTTCCTTCCTTCCTTTCTTTCTTTCTCTCATTTGGTTGGTTTTTTATTTAATATTTTTATTTTATAATTAACTTAATTTCACGTATCAGCCATGGATTCCCCTGTCCTCCCTCCTCCCACCCAGCCTTCCCCCCAATCCACCTCTCACTCCCACCTCCTCCAAGGCAAGGTCTCCCCTGGGGAGTCAGCCCAGCCTGGTAGACTCAGCCAAGGCAGGTCCAGTCTCCTCCTCCCTACACCTAGGCTGAGCAAAGTGTCCCAGCATAGGCCCCAGGCTCCAAAAAGCCAGCCCATGCACCAAGGACAGGTCCAGGCTCCACTGCCTGGGGGCCTCCCAAATAGCTCAAGCTAATCAACTGTCTCACTTATCCAGAGGGTCTGGTCCAGTTCCATGGGGGCTCCTCAGCCATTGGTTCACAGTTCATACCATATAAAGAAACTGAAAGAAAAAAAACCACATGATCATCTCACTAGATGCTGAAAAGGCCTTTGACAAAATCCAACACCCCTTCATGATAAAGGTCTTGGAGTGATCAGGAATACAGGGAACATACCTAAACATAATAAAGGTAATTCACAGCAAGCCAACAGCCAACATCAAAGTAAATGGAGAGAAATTCAAAGCGATTCCATTAAAATCAGGAACAAGACGAGGCTGTCTGCTCTCCCTATACTTGGCCATTTCTTTTATAGTAGTCAGGTAATGCTAGGTGTGGAGGTGCCTTCCGTGGACACAAATTGTCTCCTGGTCCCAGCTTCAGGCTCCTACCCACACCCCTGCATCAACCTCCACAGGCTGTGCTGCTCTGGTCCTCTCCTCTATCTGTCCTCCACTCTGGTCCTACCACTGTTCCTGTCCCCAGTCTGAACCCTCTCTCTGAATCTAGGGGCACCAGTGCATGATGGGAATGCTTCTCCGGCTGTGTCAGAAGACTGACGTTTTGGGAGAGATATTCTTACTCAGGTGTATTTCCGTTATCCTGAGTTTTTCTCTTACAGGAGGAGGAGCTGTAACTATTTTATTCTAATAATTTTCATCTGACTTTAAACAGATGTGGCTCTTAGTCCGTCATCTTTTTTTTTTCTTTTTAAAATTTATTTATTTATTTATTTTACATCCCAGTCAGTTTCCCCTCCCTCTTCTCTTCTCAGTCCCTCCCCCACTGCCTCCCCTCCCCCATACACTCCTCTTCTGTTTCTGTTTAGGGAAGGACAGGTCTCCCCCAAGAGACCCCCCATATTAACATAATAGGGCATATCAAGTTGCAGGAAGGCTAAGCACTTCCCCTGGCTGGGCAAGGCGATCCAGTATGAGGGATAGGGTCCCAAAAGCCAGTAAAAGAGCTGGAGATAGCCCCTGTCCCCACTGTTAGGAGTCCCACAGAGGACTAAGCTACACAACTGTAGTATATATGCAGCATGCCTAGGTCAGTCCCATGCCGGCTCCCTGGTTGTCGGTTCAGTCTCCAGGCGTCCCCATCATCCTATCTAGAAGTCTTTTACACTTCTTTCTGTTACAAAAACTATATAACTTTATCATGAGAACTTTGAAAATATAGAAAAGCTAACGCTTAACAACTATATATGTTCTCCAGATATAACCAATATTTGTTTTCTTTTCATTTCCTCTCAGATCTTATGTTCCAAATATTTTATTTAGGTGTGGTCATGTAGAATGGTAAAATTACAAATTCAAACACATTTTTAAATTTATGAACTTTATGCCATAAAATAAAGCATGCTACTAATATTATATTGTGATATATTTTAACCAAGGAATATTATACATATATGGTCAGCTTTGCAATCACTGTGTTCTTACACATGCCTCAAGTGCTTGATGTTGTCCTAGAAGTCGATGCAGAATCACCAACCAACACCTTCTATTCCCCTTCTCCAGGGCCGAGTTCCCTTCCATTCTCAGAAATACTGACTACTGAATGTATCCTTTTCTTGAGTGCATTTGCAGTTTTCCTGCTTGATGTTTGGAACCATCAGACAAACAAGGGTTGATGTTACGTTTTTTAAGCCAACAAAATTGGAATCATGATATAGGTATTCTTCACTAACTTTCATTTCCCCCTTTCAATGTTGCTATTTTTTCTCCATAATGTTATATGTAGCTCACTGTCAGGTATGGTTAATAATAGTACAGAATATGCTGTAAGCATTTGTCCTATTATTTTCCTGTTGATGGTGGCTGTGCACATGGTTTCATTATTAATGATGTTGTAGTTACGTAGACACGCCCACTTTTAGCTCTCCTGGATGCTAGCAAGCCATCATCAAAGGAGCTATATTCTTCATACCCTCATCTGTAAAATGTGAGACTTCCCTGTTCCCTACTGGCAGAGCCAAACTCCTCTCTAACAGATCTGAAAGGCATATCATGGTGGTCTTATTTTAACTATCTATGAAAATGGAGAAAAAGGTCATTTTTATTTTTATTAATTTGAGAGTCATGTTTTGCTTTTTGGATGTGTCCATTGGCATCCCCTGACTATATGGGATTTTAAAATATCCAATGTCTTCTTCATTAAGTGATGTTTATTCAAGTGTGAAAAACTAAATTTCCAGGAAAAAGACTGACCTCATGTCTCACCATTTCCTGGTTAAATAATATTCACACTTAGCTGTATTTTTTTTATAATGTTTCAGTATCCATCATTGCTTTATTCAGCAAAAATGAGAGGAAGCTGTGAATCCCAGTGACAGAATTTTCCACTGAGCTGTTTGTAACCTGTTCCACATTAAATCTCAGGGACTGGAGTTACTGAAAACAGACCCACCATCACTCAACTCTTTGGCACCAACAGTGGACAGAATACAGTTGTTTGCAACTATTACTTTTTATGTAGCATAAAAGAAAAACCATAATTGAATCTTTTCTTTCTACTTTTTGTCTACTAGAAGACACAGAGGGTCACAGAGGCAGATATTGTGGGAACAGAACCTTACCACAGGACCCTCTCAGGCATTGATTACAATATTCAATTGATTATTGGTAAAAGAGAGAAAGTGTATCTTAATGGGCACAGTGCCTAGAATCCCTCTTTTTGTTTGTTTCTTTCTTCCTTTCTTGGATGTTTCTAGTATATTTCACATCCAATTTAAATAACAAAGGGCTTACATTAGTGAGTAGTTTCCAAGTTTTAGAACAATAAAGATCTTTTTCTTGCTGTCACATATGAAATATAGGAGTTTTTTGTTTGTTTGTTTGTTTGTTTTTTAAGTCTTGGATTACAAACTTTTCTCTTCCCAAATATAGATTTTTCTCAAATTTTGGCATTTGCTAATACAGAAGGGTGAAGATCAGTCTTTACGGGCAGTATTTTTTTCTTCTGCTCTGGTAAATGCAAGGTTTAGTTTTATTCTTCTAATTCAAACATTTTAAGCAGCCATGTCCAAGTACGATTCTCTGCTCTGATTGTTTTCCATCATGTGATGCATCCTCTGCTCTGGGTACTTAAGATTTGGTGTGGCTCAGGGATGTTGCTCTTCACTTAGCAAATAGCTTTGGTTATCATTCCTTCCCTGTTGTTCTGGCTTCCTCCTCTGAAACGTGGAAAGCCATCAGATTTCGTCTTTCTCTTAGATATTTTTAACTGTCCCCACACCGGCCCAGTGCATCATGGGTTAGATTTTCTACAGTGTCTGTTCTGTTTCTTTCTATTCATTTTGAAGAGTCTTCAGAGGTCTGGTCCTTCTATAAATCTAGACCTATCATCTCTTGGTTTGTGGGTCCATGTATTTAATTCCTTCGTTCCTTTTCTTTTTTTTACTTTTTCACCAACAAGAAAAGACTCCTGTTGATTTTTACTTATACAGATATGCAGACTGCCCTCACGCCTTTCCTTTGTATATGTAGTTTGACTTCTCTATACATATCACAGCTAGAATACTATGAGCATTAACTCCTGGTAATTTAGACTTTCGCCTGCAATATTCCTTTTGACTAAGAAGAAAATTCTCCCATTTTCCACTGTATAGATCTTGAATATTTTCATAACTGAATTTCTAAAATTGGCAGGACTCTCTTCAATGTTTACTTTTGATGTTTTTTTCCAAATTAAAAATTTGCTAACCAGGGAAATTATATATATATAATATAATCTAAATATAATTATCCTATTTACATAACAAAATGCTTGCATTAATAAATTGTTTCCAAGTCTTAGAGTGTAAGTATACAGTAATAAATTAAGATATGTCCTTGAATGAAGATGAGAGAAGGTTTGGTGCTCCATCTCATATTCCCTGGCTTTACTTCAAATCCGCCTATCTAGATGTACTTATGCTCCCTCAGATAAATTCACTAACCTTTGTTCTTCATAAAACAATGAGACTTTAATAGTTGTTTTCAACATTATGAGGAAAATACAAGTCTGCAACTATATTCTCCATTCTATGCCTCAGCCATGTCTCTGTAAATATCTCTGGCATGGTTCTGAAGACCCAGTGTTTCAATCAGCTCCTTTTTGTTGCAATCAACAATTTGGAAATTGACTTAGGCTAACTGGAGCCTGAAGGTAGATTGAAAAATATTGGGGGCTCAGGAGTTGATAGGAAACCTGGAGACCAACTTCAAAAGAGACCCGGGGAACAGTGGCCTCCCAGAAGCCTGGAATCAAGGGCTACAGGGATGTCAGGAACAAGCCACAGCAGGGACAGTTTGGCCACCTCCAGGGTGATTAAACTCCAATGGATATTCAATGTCTACTTGTTACTTTGTCCAGGAGTCGAATTCCAGAGAGAGAGCATGAGTCTGGTTGGCCATGGATCATTTGTCTACTCCTGTCTGCCTGGGACCTCAGAGATCTTGATTAGTATCCCAATGTACAGCATCCCAAGAGCAATGAGTAACTCTGTGAGAGCCAAGTGCTCACAAATGGCTAGCAGACCCCAAGGAGCCAACATCCTAAGAATCTCAGCTGCAGGTGAGCATTAGCCTGAACCTTGGAGGTAGTCGATGTTGTCTTGCAACTCCCCTTATTCTTGTCACTGCTCTGCCCTAAACTTGTTCATCAGCTTAGTGTTCTTGTTTTGAGAGCTCACATCTGAGCAGGTAAGAACTTTCTAAATAAGATAAATCAGGAGTCAAAATGTGCCTGTGATCATGAACAAATTATTTAAATTTTCTGAGCCTCATTTTCCTAATGGATTCAGGAGTTTTTCAAGAATTCAGTGAGAATGCAATTCTCTTAAATACTCCATAAGTGATAGATTACTCATCATGATAGCTATGGAAATGTGTATTGGTAGTAATATGATAGTTCATATTAACCTGTTATTCTCCACTTTCACTCCAAGAATCATCTCTAAATTATTCTCTCATACCACCAACCTTAGGCAAAGATGGGAGATAGTCTTCTGATCTTTCCCCAGACTTTACTTCAGTTGAGTAACAAGCCAGTCTGGTTCTACCCAGTCAGTCTACAGAAGGGGCATTGTCTTTCCTTAAGGGAACTTAAGGAAAGCAAGCAACCAAATCAAACCAATGCAGCTATGAGCATAGCACAGGGTGACACACTTGATAGTGTGTGTAGGTTAGACTCCATCTAGCAAGTGGGACATCACAGTGTACTGCACAGGCACACATGGTTTTGGGTTTTGTTTTGTTTGTTTGTTTGTTTGTTGGAGCCTGTATGGGACATCTTCATTCAATCCATCACACTTGATAAAATCAATGAAGATTGTAGCAACTCCACTCTTTGAGAAATACAGGCCAAGTTATTGTTATTCCATGTGCATTGTTACCTCGTATAGTGCAGGCAGAGTACTGGCTGTATTGCTGAATCAAAGAGGTCCTGAACCACATGACCCTCTCACTCAGCTGCCAATCAAAGGCAAGGCAGCTTTGCATTAAGATATTATCATGACCGAGCTCAGTTTTCTGCTACACCACTGCTTTTTCATCTCTCAAGATGGAGCCATGTACATCCTATTAAATTCTAAATTGCTACCACATCTCCAGTCCATCACAAAGAAAAGAAGAACAATAAAGCTTGAAGACCAAGCTTCTTCTTTTCTTCCCCTCTATTATTTTACTTATATTTTACTGAAGTGCATGTTATGACAATAAGTTGGGTCCATTGAGTTTTCAATCTGAAGTTTTATCATATTGGTAACCACCCATGTCATGAATAAGTGTATGAAGAAGTCATTCCCTTTGAGCAGTGAATGCAGACTGATTTCTTATTACATGCTGATCCTGTGAGGCCTGGGTCATGTTTGAAAGAGGGCATCCATGCACCGAGCTGGATCCACAGAGGAAAGAATGGGATTCTGTGGTCCAGGTAGCTGTCCTCAATACCTGAGGTCCTCAAAATGGAATTAGATAATTAGATGCTTCCTATCTGTCCATCAAAACCTGATGCTCAGGTTTTTTCTCCATAGTAGGACATTAAATCATTTAAATAAGTCCTCCCTGTCATAATCTAAATATGCTTTGGGGAAAGGTGCCTACTTCCATTGCCATGGAGAGTTAATAAAATTGACCCTGCCTGGACCACTTGTATGGATGTGAATAACAGCTAGTGATTTTTTGTGTGTTGTTTGTTTGTACTGAATATTAACAACATCCACACATTAGTTAACACACACCACATTGCACCAGCCCTATTCTAGGCCCCTTACACATGCAAGTTGTTCTATTGTAACATTTTGTCAAATGGAACTTATAACATTCACTTTGTTGGTGAAACAGCAGAGGCTTAGGGAAGTTGTATGTACGTGCCAGCTCTCAGCAACAGTGGGCAACCAAAGTAGACTTTACCTGACTGTGGTTGCCACTATCACTCTTCTATTCTGCCCCCAGCATTGCTCTTATGGTGATGGCTTTCTAAACTTGAATAGTATATCAGTGTGCCTCGCCATTTTTATAGACATTATTACTTTGATAGAAAACAATGACTTCTTTTCAACATGTGCAACATACAAAGGCTATTATGGCTCATGCCAACTTACAGGTGACCTGACTTAAACCCAGAAGCTTGAATTCTAAGCAATCCTATGCTAGAATTAAATGTCCCATTTCTACATCATTTATCAGATGGGGAAACTGAGGCACAATGATACAAACTAGTTACGGGCGTCAAAGGAGACTCTGATTTAAACTGTGGGTCTCCTTGCTCAGGGAAGGGAACACATGTGTTTGGAGAGAGTGTGAACTGTGGATTGCAAACTCAGGATTCAAATCGTGACTCTCCTATGGTGATGTTAACTAGGCTTGGGTTTCTTCATTTCTCTGAGACTTTTTCTCCATTTGCAAAATGAAATGGATATTATCTGCCTTGCAGTAAGAGCAACGACCACTGTAGATGAACTGTGGAAGTATCTGGTAGGTGCCTGGCATAAAGAAGGTATTCACAGAGTGGTAGCTAGTTCCTGAAGCACACATCATCATTTGTCCCTTTCTTGATGTCCCATATACTTTTCTCACTGTCAAAAACTAGAGCTGTTCATGTATGAAGCAGAGTTCATTCTGAAGGCTTTTATTTTTTAATTTAAAGGAAGAAAAAGTTAAAAAGTGCTGAGCAAATATTTCTACTATTCAATCATTAAATATTAATCAATGTCAATGCACTTGAAGGAGCTTTTAGCTGTGACAGGTGAGCTGAATTAGAAGTTCTGATTTAACGAAGCCTCCCGGCCACTTGGGCAAAATGTCAAGGCACCAGGTACAAGGGAGAATTATTAACTGATAAACAGCCTTCTAAGAAAGATTAGCAACTAGAACATTGAGAACCAAGCAAGGCTCCTCTTTTTTTTTCTCTAGAATTAGTTTTCCTCTTTGGGATGTTGCAGCCCTTGTTGAAGCAAGCTTGATTCTGTAACTGGTGAGTAGGGATGCCTGTAACCACTTTGTTTAGACTGGCCTGTGAAATGATTAGGTTGTTGGAATGATGAATCAGGAGTGCAGCAGGATTTTTCACAGTCTCTGTGAACAATGCCCCATATTGTGCTTACTCTGACAAGCTGTATTTTTATATTTGACATGTGAGAGGAACATGGAAAATAACACACTGACAGTGCCTTAGACACAAGTCATGCATCTTCCTAACATAGATTGATGAGTGTGAAAGAATATATTTAGTGAGTCCTTCTTAAGATTGCCGAGGAAAATATATAGATCCACTACCAATGGATTGACTTATGCCTCATACAAACATTATTTACAGGCAAGGGACAGAAAAAGACAGCATCCATCCACTTCTGGGCTAGTAAATAGATTAGAAAGATTAGCAGAAACCAATGTAGATCATGTACAGAAGTCACTGAGGGCTCATGGTTTACATCTACCTAGTCTAAGAAATAGGGCACTTGCAATTTCTCCATTGAGATATTTTGGTCTTTCTCCATTTCAAATTAAAGGTTTAAAAAAAACTGCTATGAAATAAAAACTGGAAATACAGCTGTTCAGAGGAGAGTCTAAGTGAAAACTGAGATGATGGAACAACTATGGCTCCTTATGTAGCTGTGTCTAGAAGAAGAAGCACACAGTACTATAGATTCCCTCTACTGGGGGTCATCAGTATGAAATGAGGGGCTAGAAGATGATTGCGTCAGTAATGTTTTTGCCATGCAAGCACAAAGAGTTGAATTCAGATCCTCAGTACCCATGTGGAAAGCCAGATGAAGTGGTGTATGTACCCATAGCCCCAATGTTGAAGAGGTTCAGACAGGAGGATCCCTGAGGACTTCTGACCTGCAAGTCTATTTGAATAGGTGAGCTCTGGGTTCAATGAGAGATACTGCCACTAAGAACTAGGTGGGTTGTGTCTTGGAAGACACTTGACATTGACCTTTTGCTTCCACATATATACATACATGTGTGCACACACACATGTTCATATATATGTGTGAAAACAGACAGACACACACACGTATGCATACTCGCATGTGCACACACACACACACACACACACACACACACACAGACACACACTAACATTAGATGACAGAGATGGGAAGGATCTCTCTTCAATGAACTCTGCACTTTGCTAGAGAATTCCCAGAGAGCAGGACTCATTTCTACTGTGCCTTGAAGTGCTGCTGGTGGTAGCTCCAGAGTCATCCTTTTCCAGAAGTGCCCCATCGGAGGGAGCTGTCTCACCAAACAGCATGTTTTCTCCATGGAGCATCTATATCCCCTAATGGTCAATGAAGAAGTACAAAGCAGCATCCATGGGCGTCCCATCACTATAACCCCGGGGTTGATGAAAGACCTCCCTTGGGACATCATCACATCCCAGCTTCTCACTAAGCTCAGTCTTGCTTCCAGCCATCTCGTGACATCCCACAAACACTCTCTGAAAAAAAATATTTTGAATGATAATCTTCATCTCATAATTTACATCAGTGACATAAAAACAGCTCCCTTCTATCCCCAACTAACAGGATGCCTCATACAACTTAAATTTCCACTCACATAAAAATTCTATAAAGCGTTCAGAAATACATATGTATAATCACCCATCCAAAACATTTGAAAACCAAATCACTATCAATTTACTTTTTAAGACAGAAAATAAACAGAGAAAATGAAAGGCATTACATGAAAGATTCTACCAATGTGCTCGAGTGAAAAATGGACTTTTCGTTGATTTATTGCTTGTTTCTTTGGTTTTGATTATGTACCTAAGTTGATATGAAGATATAAAGGAGAAAAATCCAAGAACCCTCAAAACAGAATGGTTATAAGACAATTTACCTCAGCTGTGAACCCCACAAATGGCAACACCAATCGGGAAGGGAGAAGTGCCCACTCGTGTAACAGTGGCACAAGTGTCATGGAGTTAACCAGCCATTCTACTTTGATTGAAGGCTTTCTTCTTAGAAGAAAAGCCACACCTGGAACTGTAAGAAACCAATGGCCATGGAAGCCATAAGCCCTAGTAGGATACTTATTTCTGTTGTTTAGTTGACAGGGACTGTCTTCTAAATATTTACATTTGTACCCATAGACCAATGCTACTCTGATCCTTAATCAGAGAAGCTTCTCTTTACAGGGAACGGTGGTGAATGCAGACGCATAGCTGTTCAAGGAGCTGAGACTAGGTGATGCTTGAATGCTCAACCTTGAACAAGACAGTTATACCGCCACAAAACAGCACAGGAAAGGGGTGGAAAGAATATTAGAGCTGAAAGACGAGGAGGAAGACTTCAAACACTGCATTCTAGACATGGCACAGCCATTGGAACCAGGAGCTCATAGCAGCTGCTGTTGTCTACCCCAGGCCTACACGTGAATGGGCTTATCAACAGTCAAGCATGGATGGTGAAGAGACATATGGGGTCTTGTTCCTCCCTGATTGATTAGTGGCTGCTGAGAGATTTTGAGAGGGTGAGCCACTGTCTTCAGTTCAATACCCACTGGTGAGCTCCCCAACATCCAATGGACAGTTCCAATCCATGTCCACATAGAATGCTCTAGCTAAAATCACTGGATCTCAAAACCAACCTAAAAGGCAGGCATGTGGGAAAGAGACTTGTATGAAAGAGGGGAGCAGTCGGGCTTGCAGCGGCAGTGGGGGCAGGGAGTATTAAACAGAGGATGAGTGTAGTCAGAATGAATTATAGACATATATGACATCGTCAAAGAGTAAATTCAATTAATATTTGTTTGGATTTTCAAAACAGGGTTTCCTCTGTGTAACGTCTCCGGCTGTCCTGCCACCAGCTCTGTAGACCAGCCTGGCCTCCAGTTCACAGAGCTCCACCTGCCTCTACCTCCCGAGTGCTGGATCAAAGGCATGCACCCAGCACCTTTCGGCCAATTAAAAAAATTTTAAGTAATAGTTGGAAAAGATCTTTTTTCTACTCTAGAAAACACAAAAATGTTAAGAACTAAGTATCTGAATCCTTGGTCTTTAGAATAGCAAACCACCTTGAATTTCTGTTTCTTTTTCTTTTCTTTATCTCTTTCTCTCTTCCTTTGTTCTTTTTAAAAATAAATTAATCCATTTATTGCAGGCTAGGCAAGTCTCAGACAGTAGTGCCTCTGTTGGTCTTTCAGCGACTTGACCGTGACAGCTGAAGTGATGTAGGTCCACCACCACCCCAGCCTCTATTTTCATACAGGAATCACAGTGCCAGATGCCAATGGCTCATCTCTTCATCTTGACCTTGCCACAGAAGGGGCAAGTATTCTTGGCATGTTGGCTGATTTCAACCTTCTTCACCATTTTCTGGAGGGTGGCACCATAGTGGGTCACATAAATGGGGGTGATCCCCCTTGTTGGTGCATTTAGCCATGTCACGGGAACCTAAGTCCAAACCTGTTCACTTCACTTGTTTCCCTCAGCTTTCATCTTCTCCATTTCCTGCCTCTTTCCTCCCTTCTCTTTCTCTCTGCTGGTTTATTTTCTCTCTCTTATTGTTCTCACCCCCTCTTATTCCACTTGTTTTCCTAACCTTTCTTATTATCTAGCATTTCTAGGTAATGCTTCTTGAATTACATATATTGATATTTCAGCCCCTGAAATAAACACTGCGTTAGGAAAAGGACTTTTCTTTGGTGTGTGCAAATGTAATCCAAATATGGTGAGCCACATTATTTTGTGAAACTTAATTTGAACCAATAAAAGAGAGAGAGAGGGGAAGAAAGAGAAACCTGGAAGAAGCAGCCATTCCCTTGGCAGGACTTTAATGAAAAGACTTGGCCCTGTGATTTCCACAGAACTTGGTTTGGTTTTTTTTAATGCTATTAAAGTGCTTTTACATAGTAACAGTTGGCTTCTGTTGGGGGTCATTGTGTTAGGTTTCTGCTGACGTGTTTCAAATGAAAGCCTTGGTTCTTTATTCATGGTTAGAATATTTTGTGTCGTTGGGTACAACCATGAAAACCAAAAATGCTACCTTTGACGTGTTCCAGATGCATAGAAGTGTGTTTTCAGGTGTCTTCCATACCATTGCTGGTTTCACAGTGATTTCATCTGACAGTGAATACAGAGAGTCAGGGTTGAACTCATAGGAGACCAGATTAATACCAAGACTCCTCTGACTCTGTTGGTTTCTTGATTATAGAACTTTCTCTTAGTAAACCATAAACCTCATGCATTGCAGCTAAAGAGATTTCTCAACATTTAAAAGCAAATACAGTTCTTCCAAAAGACTTGAATTCAGTTCCAAGTATCCACTTCAGGTAGTTCACAACTTCCTATAACTCCAGGCCCAGGGGATTTGATGCCCATTTCTGGACTCCATGGGCACTGCACTGAGGTGGGCAAATCCACATGCACCCCTGCACAACACAATTAAAATTAAAGATAATTCTTTAAATGCACATAAAAAGGAAATAGATGGGACATGGATAGATGGGTGGGTAGGTGGATGGATGCATGGAAGAATGAATGGATGGATGGATGGATGACTGGATGAATAAACCAATCATGCATCCCAAGATGACAGGATATACCTCCTTCTGCTCTTGCTCCTGAAATCATAATTAGTTAGGAGAGCATCAATCTGCAAAGTCAGTTCTAAAGAAGAAGAAAATGTCTAACTGTGAGATCCCTTGGACTTTCACAGGCAGTGCCAGGCTTTACCAGATTCTTAGGAATAAACATTGGCAAACTGAATTATCATCCCATTGTGATCAAAGTTTGCTTCAATGATACTACAGGAAGAGTGTTAATAGCAATTACTTTTAATATTTTATTATAAAAAATTCAGATATATTAAAGGTTTAAATAATTTTACACAAGAGTATTCCTATGCCTCAACTTCAATTCTGTGATAGACATTTCATTGTCTTATCACTTAACACTCTACCTACCCTTCCCTCCATTCATTAAGCCATCTTATTTATCATGTAATTCAAGCTAAATTGCAAACATCACAATCATCTCCATCAATACTTCTTCAGTAAAAGAAAATATGGTCAGAGTTCAGCATTTGTTTCAAATATTTTTCTTCAATGGAAAATTAATTGGCCACTGAATTTTGACTATTGCAAACACCCTGTTGCCCTCAAATATATCCAGATATGGAACATTACTGTTGGCCCAGGGAGTTTACCAGTAGAGTTAGAGAGTGTTTGGATGAACACTCTCTCTCTTCACCCTAAAATATGCTGGTCTGGGCTAAATGGATGCCTTTTAAATTCTTCAGATTTCATGAAAATAAAGACTTGCTTCCCTCTGTCTGTTTCAGTGCCACCTGAACTCCAGATGCACCAGTAAGGTGTATGTAGATTATCTGCAGGGCCAAGAACCTGGCAAAAAGGCTGGAGAAAATAAACAAAAATTAGAATCCTAATGTCTTACATGTGTTTTCATTACTTAAAAATATAAACACAGATACTTAAAGTGGTCAGGGTTACAGGTATACTTTGGGTCTTAATGAATTTAATTTTCTGTACTAGAGCCTCCCATCAACTTTTTAGGGACAGAGGCCAGAGCGACAACCAAGAAACCCCTCTGTAAGATGGTGCGCACTGTCAAGTTGAATCCAGAGCCAACCTCAGTCTCAACCACGTGGCACATAGAAATTGAACCCTTTCCAAGTACCAGGCTCCTTAAGTAGCTGTACTGACTAATTACTTCCATCAGGATAATTGCTCCTAAGAAAAGGGTACAATTACTTCTCCCAAGTAGAATATTGACATTGTTTAATGAAGAATTAACGCATGCTGTGGTAAACTATGTGCTCAGATAGGGAATAAAGTAGTTCCCAAACAATCTGTTTCCCAGAACAAATTCTTAAGCATTTCTGGTATTCTCTTTAAGTATCCTGAATGAAGCAAATAGGCATTGCTACAGCAGGGAAGACTTTGCCCCTGTCCATGGAAGTATATGACAATCACTGGCCAACAGCCAGGCACCAATGAGTGCAACATCACGGTCAGGTATCAGAGACATTATATGGGATTCAACTACTTTCCACAGACATGTACATGTCTCAAATTGGCCCTTTTAAGTCATTGCTACATACAGATATGACACTCACATTTTTTTTGTGTGAGTGGTAATGTGGATAAGTTGCAATGTGGAATGGCTGGCAATGAAGCCTCCACTGTGTTGAATGGGATGAAGTATGGCCACAGAAGAATGCTTGCCCAGAATGCCACTCCATCATTTTTTTCATTTGGTTCATACTGATAAAGCAAGGATTTAGACAGTGCTAGCCTAATTGTTGTACTGTCTGTGTAGGAATCAAATAAGAATTAGAAAAAGAATCTACCATCAAGAGGTAAATAACTTCAAAGGAAGAACTATCTACCATCTGTTGAAGAAATCATCGTTAGAAACTGTACTTTATTACACTGCCCACTAGCCAAAGATTCCTTTAAGACCAAGGAAGTCTGGCCTGGAGAGATGGCTCAATAGTTAAGTGTACAATATATACTGCTTGTACAGAGGACTCAAGTTCAGTTTCCAATACCTGAGGGAACTCAGGGGGCTCACAACCGTCTGTAACTCCAGCTCCAAGGAATCTAATGCCCTCTTCTTGTATCCTTGAACACCCATCCTCATGTATTCACACGCATACACACACATACACACACACACACACACACACACACACACACACACACACACACACACGGGGGTGGGGGGGAGGAAACACTCATATACACATAATTGAAAATGTAAATAACAAAGGACTCATGCTCAGTGCCTGTTGTGTAGACAGCTGCTAGATCACAGCAGAATTCCTCTTTAGGTGCTGATTTAGCCTTCAGGAAGTAGCTTCACTGATGGTGACCTTCCTGAGAGCACCTGCATTCAGTGAAGGGTGGTGTCAAGGCACCAGGGATTCTTGGCTCAGCTGTGATAATGCAAGGGCCGTGCAGCTCTAGGTCTTCTCACAGAATCACCCAAAGCTTTTCATGTAGGTTCAGCTCCTTTTGCCTTCTTCTCTGCCCAGTCCAGTGCTTGGCTCTCGTCACAGATGCCACTCAAAGAGATCCTCAATAAACTGCCTACATGCAAATCTCAACATCTTACAGTTTGTCTCCTAGGAAGCCAATCTGGGATGGTCCCTACCAAAAGTTGAGTTTTAGAATGTATCTCTAAAAAGGGGTTTTAGGAAACAGTGCACCAGAGTTCTAAGGTTAGAATTCCATCACTGACACTCAAGTAGAGGGCAATCTTTTAAAGTTCTGCTCAAGGAGAACAGAGATGGAAACATGTGATGGAGTATTGAATCATGACAGCCTTGTTGGTGATGTAAGAAGAGCCTCTTGACTCCCCCAGAAAACAGAAAAGACTGAATGTCACAGCCAGACCAAACATCAAGGAAGGTTGGGGTGCCAATACCAGAATGTTTGTTATAGTAACAGAAAAAACCTGATTAGAAGAGATTGGGATGTTGGGCGTTGAGTTGGAAGAAGTTTAAATATTGGAAAATCTTGAATGCTTAGATACCTTTCTTTGGAACTCTGCAGCCGTTCATCATCTACCTCTCCCTCATAAAGGGCAGTCTCTTTATCCTACCATAAGGGCCAGGAGGTCCTGTTTGGGGAAATCACATACAGATGATGATTTCCCTAGTCTTTCCTCATAGCCATTAAATAAGGAGAAAGTTATAACACAACACAGTTGGGGAAGTTCCATGCTTGGGAACAGAGGTCAATGCTTGTAGCATGCAGTTATATTATTTAGGCACCGTGTACCAGCAGGGACCAGAGTGTCCATGCTGACTATCACTCTGAAGATGTAGCATCATCAAGGTATTCAAATGTAAAGTTGGTAAAGGGTGAGTTCATCCACATGTGAGTGATCTCCTGTGAGGCAATATTCTTATCTTATGAAAGACCCCAAGAGATAGTGAAAATATGCTATAGACATAGCTCTTATTAGCCTAGCTAAGGCAATAGCAGATACCTAAAGGAAGTGATATGTACAGAGTGTGGAGTTAGTGATCAAGAGCCTCACTAGAGTAGATGCAACCACATAAGTCCAGAAAATTCATAAGTTACCAACAATTTACCGAAGAGCCTAGAGAACAATTCATTTACCAAAGCAATGGAGAGCACAGTGCTGAGAGATTCTTCTAAAGCTAAGTGGCAACTTAGCTTTAGATGTCCTTTATAGATGAGAGCAATAACATGTTCCGTTGGAGAGATGAATTCCTTGACAACAATGAGCAGGAAAGAATCCTGAGATAGCAAAAGCCAGACAGCTGCACTTAACTGGCACACCAGAGATACTCAAGATTACCACTGTGAATAGGAAGGCCAGAACACTAGTCAAATCACTCTACAGAGAACTAAGAGTTGAGGGGCTAGAATGTGGTGTTTTTGACATCTAAGAGATGTGTAGAGGCTGAAGAGGTGGTTCAATATGTAAAATAATTCCTGTGAAAGCATGAGAACAGGAGTCTAGACTTTGGGTCTGGAAAACTCTAAAATCCCTGAAGGAGCTAGGCTCCTCAACTCTGCATTTTGGTTGGTTATGGTTCTCTGTAATGGTGTCTGTGTACAGCAAAGAGAAGTTTCCTTGATGAAGGGTGAGGACTACACTTGTCTGTAGGGTCGAAGAACAAATGGTTAGAGTGTAGTTGGAGATTACACTGGTTTAGTAAAGTGGTGGTTATAGGTGCCCCTCCTAGATCCACACGACTTTACTAGCCTTAGGTAGTTGGCTAGGTTTCCAGTACAAGGAGGCATCATTTCCCTCTTACTGAGTGGGTCTTAGGTCCAGTTAGAGAGTTGGTGATTACTGTCAAGACATGCTTGCCAAGACAGCACCCTTAGGATTATGATTGTGACAAGTTTGTTGTTGAGCAGTTCATGGGCATCATAGCTGGGTAGGACTGTTGGTTGCTTCCCTTGTTTGGGAGCTGGCATGGCATCTTCTAGCACCATGAAAGCAAGTCCTCAGGGCAGAGGCTTCCAGGTCAGTTCCATCTCAGGGGCCTCTGGGCTCTGTGTCCGAAGGGCATGATGTCTTCAGCCATAGGGCCTTGCCTTCTGGGGGTGGGGCAACCAAGGGCAAGAGCAATGGGCTGTATGTTTGAGGAATCTCTTGGATAATTTTGACCAACAAATCAAAAGAGGGCTTCTCATGCCTGCTGTTAGGGTTTTGGTTAGATGCTATCTGGTTCTTAGAGAGAACGTTGTAAGTCCAGTTGAGAAAATTTATTTTAAAAATATATGTATATTTATACACAGACTTATGGGTATCAGAGGATATGTGAAGGTAGATAGTTAGTAGTGTGATTCTTAACAACTTTTCAGACATCCTTACTATTATTTTACCCTCCTCTCTTCTTTGGTATTCATTCCCCTCCCTCTCCCTAATTAAAGCTCGTTTTCCTGTTTTCCCAGCTCCCCATCAGATCATGTGTACCTGGCTATTTCCCTCTCCATTACTTCTACCCCCACCTCCACCCTGGCAATGGTCCCTTGTATACTTTCTTAGCTTCTGCCACTACTCCAGGGTATGTACTCACCTCTGAAGTCTTGGAGCTAGGAGTCTCAGACAAGAGGGAACATTCAACAGTTGTCTTTCTGGATCTGGCTCACCTTACTCAAGATGATATTTTCCAGCTCCAGCCATTTACCTGCAAAGTTTAGGATTTATTTTTGTGTAGCTGAATAGTATTCTGTAGTGTGTATGTGCCACATTTTCATTATCCACTTGTCAACTGAAGGACATTTATGTTGTTTCTGTTTCCTAAAGACATCTTCTGAACCTAAGACTCAGGGAATGTTGAGGAAGAGGGTTTGTAAGAGGCAAAAGGATCAGGGAGTTTGCCGTGAGGTTATGTCTCCTAGTGATATCAGAAGCCACATCCAGAAAACTCACTAACCTGATTGCCTAAACATAAGCTGAACAAGGACAATAACAATGAATATGCCCAAGTAGACTGGAGGAAAAGTCTTCCCCAAGGAAGAGCACATCAATTGGTTATCCAATACCAAAGCATATATATATATATATATATATATATATATATGTGTGTGTGTGTGTGTGTGTGTACACATATATATCATAATACATATGATATATATATATCATAATACTAACTGAGCAAGCTGTGTTTGTGTATTAAAATATATATGTACATATACATACACATATGTACATGTGACAACAATTAGTGAAATGTGGTCATAAACTTGAAAGAAAGGAAGAGTACACAGAAGGGTTTGGAGAGAGGAAAAAGAAGGGGGAGATGATGTAATTAAATTATAACCTCAAGAAAATAAAGGAAGTAATTAAAAAATAATACAAAAACATTTTAAGCTGGCATAGCAGCCAGCCTGTACAATCCCAGTGCTTGGGAGACAGACACAGGGAATCCTCAAAGAAAGCTACCTGGTCAGACCGGCTGAAACAAAATAGAGCAGACAGTAAGGCAAATGTACCAGCACTGTGGGATCCATGAATCCAAAGCAGTTCTAGAGATGCAGGGCAGATATTTACATCCAACAACTAAGTGGCTCTGAAAATTTAATACAAATGAGAATTAGTCTTTTGATTTCTCGGCATGAAGGTTGTATTGTTGATCTTAAAAAGCTTACTTTTGATCTTCATTGATGGAGGATGCATACAGCCCAGTGACTCTCCTGCCTCTCCCTTTCCCTGTCCCCATCATTCATTTCCACCTCTGGAGTCTCCTATTCTCATCCACACTCAGAGTCCTTTTTCCTCATCTTTCTCCCTCTTTTTATCCTTCCTCACTTGCTATTTCTCTGATTCTCTCCTCACTCACCTTCTTGATGTTTGCCTGTCCCTACAAAGAAAAAGAATGAATCGATGTCTCCCTAAGATAGGGAAGAGAGAGTCCCAAGAAGCAAGTACCATTTTCCTCTCTGTAGTATCTCCAATTTCCTCTGGAATGGTGACTCCATTCGCTTTTTACTTGCTATTATCTTGGGCTGTCTGCAAGAAGCATCCCCATTTGATCTAGTAACCAATAACTTGGTATGTTTGCCTGTGTGTTCATATGAGTGCACTTCGTGGCGAGGAAACAGTCACAGCAACTTTCAGATTTCTTGAAATAAGAACCATGCCTCTTGCCCCATGTTTCAGTTTCACATGCCTTCACTCCCATTTTCTTTACAATAAAATGCGCGTAGTGAGTATTCAACTGCCATCTGCAAAATTAAGTGAATACTTTTCCTGTGTGTGTGTTTAGTCCCATAGGATCCATCTACCATTGGATTTAGAACAGACTTGGCTGAGCCATGCTGGGTAGATGCAAAGTGATCTTTCCATACTTCCCTTCTGAAGCAACATGAATGGATGAGAATGGTGATCAACATAAATGATGTCCCTAAATAAAGAGTCACAAACCCAGATGTATATAAAGTATATAAATGAAGGCAACCAGGAGAGGATCTACGGAAACAAAAATCACACACCCAGTTCAAAATGGGAGTAGCTACCTGTATCTAACTGATTTTAGCCAGAGGCTACTTTTCTGCCTTATATGTCCCCCATGGGCTCATGTGTTTGAACACTTGGTCCCCAGAAGGTGGCATTATTTGGGGAAGTTAAGAATATTTAGTCCAGGGAGCCTAACTGGAAGAAGAAGGTCTATGTGGAGCAAGCCTTGATGTTCATAGCCTGGCCCTACTTCCTGACTTCTCTCTGCTTCCTGTCCTGTGGGGAGCTGAGATGAAGAATCCCAGCCATGTATTCTGTCTGTGAATCTCCTACTATCTCCTCTATTGCACTGGACTTATCCCTTGTACTGTGAGACAAAATAAATCTCTTTTTCTCAGAGATCCTGTCACAACAACAAAGTAATGAATACCTTAGGCAAGAATAAAGGCCCGGGTCGATGGGTTTTCTTCGTCCTCACTGGGCCTTGAACTGAATCCTCATTTCTAAAGGTTTTCATCTTGTGGCACACAGGGGTGATAAACAACACAAATGCTCACCACGGGCTGGGCTATAGGAAAGCGATATCTGCTATGGCCAGGCACAAGACCTAGGAGCAGAGAAGCAAACAACGGGCTTTGACAGCCAAGGTTGAATGATTCCTTGTCCCTTCCTGTCACATATCTAAGTGGCTCCACTAACTGTCATGTAGTAGATGGTGATGAGATAGAATTACTGCAGTCCTTCTAAAATATTTGGACTAAGGATGCTACATTACATTAAGTGTCAAACATAAATCATGTCGTGTGATGGATGCTGCCTCCCTATCTATTAATCTACAGCTACGGAGTACTTCCCTTAATGAGATAACTATTCAGAAAGCCTGAGAGGTCCCCACAAGCCATCTATGTACAAACTCCATTGCTCATAAATAGTTGGTATCAGGGAGGGCCGTCCTATTTTTAGTTTTCCCATGGATTATTCATGAGAGTGCCGTCGACCGTCTGTGTGATTTCACTAACCTTTCTTCAGATTCCGTTCCGTATACCTGGGTATTCTGGAGACTGTTTCCTTCCTGTTCTGTTAATTTAGCTGGAACCATCTTAGGTGAATAATAGCCTGGCATCCTCAAAATGTCACTCGAGTGTGTGTGTGTGTGTGTGTGTGTGTGTGTGTGTGTGTGTACACATACATGAGTGCATCTGTTCCCTGGCCAAACTGGTCTTTAAAATCCATCCCCCGACTGGGGTCATAAACTCACATGGAGTTGTTAATCTTCCTCCTAAGGAAGAGAACAGCTTTTTAAAACCTTCCCAGGGCATTTTCTGGCTTCTGCATGAAGGAAATAATTATGAACATAACCCCAAAGCATTTGGCCCATTTCAGGCTGACTGTGGTTCTGAGCTTGGGCACAATTGAATATAGTATGAGTTGGGACTAAACTACACTGTAAATGAGAGTCTCTCTTACTTCGTGCTGTTTTGAGGACCCATGAAATACTGAGACTCATTTTGCTCCACTCTAGCATTCTCCTTCCACAGGACTTAACAACCTGTTTCCTTAATTAACCCTAACCCTCGGGCAGAGACCAAGCCCTTCCTTTTTATTGGTTTCCAAACACATGTGAACAAGCAAGCTGGAATGGAGGACACTTTCACAGCTGCCCTTTGGCCTCTCTGTGGCTGCGGCAGCTCACAGACTCTCAGTTGGGTTTGGAACCCAAACGTCCTCCAGGGGTGGGGTGCTTTGAAGGCTCTCATATAGCTTTCCTGTGAGAGACTTTGCTCAGGCCTTCTGCTGTTCTCTAGGTGTGTTGCAAGTAGCTGGTGCATCCACTGCACCTTTAAGGGATGAAAGAGCCAAAGACTGAGCCACATGCTAGTGCAGGGAGGAACCAATGGTAAGTCCCTTGACTCACACCCCAGTCCTCGGCTCTTCATGGCATTTTAGGGTAGACAAGATCCAGCTTCAAACAAAATATTCTGGCTTGGAGGTTTCCAGTTTGCTCTGCTTAGAAGGTTCTCATCTTCTAGGTGGAATCATGGTTGGGGTCTCCTCACCGTTCATTCTCTTCTCAAAGGCTGCTCGCTCCAAAAGGACTTCCCTGACCACATTATCTGTATGTGTGTGGACACATGAGTGACTATGCATGCTTCTCTCACTTCTGCATCTTTAAGAACCATCACACCCCATGCATCACACCCACTCTAGTCTTTACAGCTCTGGAATGATCTTCTGTGCTCAACGCCTCCTGTATTCATCATTTCCAACACCGCCAATCATTGCACCAGCCAATGTGATCTACGAAAACTGTACCCAGGTTATGTTAATCCCTGCCTATACCTCGAACATAAAATAGTGCACAGCACGTTGCAAGTATTCACTAAATGTAAGAGAAACCATTCACGCCTGTAATCCCAGCACCCATGGGTCTGAGGCAAGAAGGTTAATGAATTCAAGGTCAGCCTAAGTTACATAATGAATATGTTGTCCAGCATGGTCAAAGTATCAAAGCCCTGTCTCAAAAGTATTTTTAAAATACCCAATAAACAATAGTTGGATAAATGACTTCCCAATATTTTAAGTTTAATAGTCGCTATTAATCTGCAAGAACAAGAAGAAAATCCCATAGCCATGGAAGAGGCTTTGCACTAAAAGTCGAATGCCTCAGACTCCTTGTACAACTTCACAGTACCTGAAAGGGAGTATGGCTACAAACCTGGTTTCTGGATGCAGAATCTGCTTGAGAATTCCCAGGTCCTGGACCACTAATACCAAAGCTTAGGCACAGCTTCCCCTGTGCGCTTGCATCTAGCCAATCAGCTCTCTTCCTAAATGAACTCCCAATTAATACTCACCAGGTCACTTGAAGTGTTTTGCCACACTGAAAATCTACAATGATGTTCATTTTTAGCCACAGGCAGAGCTTTGAACTATTGATCCAAATATCCCACCCTTTATTAGATAATGGGGTAACATTTTATTAACCCTTGAATCTCAGAGCTTCAAGGTTTTCCTGAGTGGAAGAAGCCCAATGTGTCCCTAGGTGTCTTTGTCCACATTTTTCTGGGAATCTCTGGCAAGACACTTATGAGTCTCAAAGCTACCCTAATTGTGGTTAGGCACTCAGCTATCTCTGCAGATCTTGGCTGGCTATGTTGAAATGTTTCCACTTCCCATGACTTTGGAGACAAGACATTGCACTTCCCATGCTGAAAACAGGAAAGCATGGCCAGCAAAATGCTCCTTTGATTGACTCAGGAGAACAGTATGATTTTACTGCTCGGCTCTGCATTTCAATGTCCTCCATTTTCCTTAGTAGGTGGTTTTTGTTTGGTGTTTTGTTTTGTCTTGTCTTGCTTTGCTTTGTTTTGTTTTGTTTTGTTTTGTTTTGTTTTGTTTTGTTTTGTTTTGTTTTGTTGAGACAGGGTTTCACTGTGTAACAGCCCTGGCTGTCCTGGAACTCATTCTGTAGACCAGGCTAGCTTCAAACTCAGAGATCCGCCTGCCTCTGCCTCCTAAGTGCTGGGATTAACGGTGTGTGCCACCACTACCCCACTCTAGGCGTTTTTGTAAATATTTGCTTTTCTTTTTTAAATTATGTGCATATGTGTGGGATATGTGTGGATATGTGCATATAAGTGCAGCAATCACAGAGTCCAGAGGAGAGCATCAGATCCTCTGAAACTGGAGTTACAGGCAGTTATGAGCCAGTTGAATTTGGTGCTCGGATCCTAACTCAGGTCCTCTACTGAAAGAGCAGTAAATGCTCTTAACCACTGAGCCGTCTCTCCAGCCCTTATTTGATTAGATTCATATTTATTTTGTTTTCTAACCTTAAGCTAGATGAGTACATCAGTGATTTAGATTTTTAACCTCTCTAATGTGTTTAAAGCTATACATTTCCCCTTGTAAACAATGTAAGCTGTATCCCAAAAATTTGGATAGGTATGTTTTCATTCAGTTAAAAATATTTTCTAATCTCCCTTGTGATTTCTTCCTTTATCTGTAAGTTATTATAGTTAGCAATGTGTGGTTTAATTTTCAAAGACCGGAGGATGCTCTAGATGTGTTTTTGTTATTGGTTTTATACTTTCATCTTATTATAGATTTAAACTCCTTTAAACTTGTTGAGGTTTGTATTATGGCCCAGAATAGTGGCGGCCTTGATGAACACTTCCTGTTCACTTTCAAAGGACATGGTTTCTAGCTCCCCTTAGTGTTTGTACTGTACATTTTTTTATTCTTTCATTTTTACCCTCTATTTCTATATTACAGACTGCATACAAATACAATGGGATCTCAGAGACTGAAGAGATGACTCTGAGGTTGAGTGCTTGTCTGCCATGCTTCTGGGAACCCAAGTTCTGTTCCCAGCATCCAAGTCAGGTGATTCAAAGCAGCTTGTAGCTCTAACTCCAGGAAAACATGATGCCTCTGGATTCTGAGACATCTGTGCTCATGCAAAGATACTCACACACTGAGACACACAAACATACATCATTTAAAGGAATCAAAATTAATCTTTACAATAGGTTCTCCCTTTTACCCAGCCTGATAACCTATCTCCAAATTTTTCAGTTTTTGTAAGAATCTAGTCTTGTCACCCATTTTACCACTGTTTTATTCTTTGTTTCCTCCCCCCCCCCCATGCCTTTCAGAATGATTGTGATGTGTGCTTTTAGCTTCTCTTGGTTTGCTGGCTCTAAATTGCATGTTTATATGTTAGGCTTTTTCTGTGGTCTCTAAATACATCTTCAGCTTATCACAGCTTGACTTCCGATAGCCCAGCACGGCATAAAATCAAACACTTGGCACGAGGGCTTTCTGGGTGCCCACCGTACCCTCTGCAATTCTTGTTCTCCGACCCCTCAATTCCACACACACACTAGGAATCCCGCGGTGCCAAGCACAGCTAGCTCCACTCAAGCAGTCCATTCCCCTGCAAAGAAACCGAAAATAAGAGCATGTCCTTTCCATTTCGCCGTTATCTGTCACTGTGACTGCTCTTGACTGCTTTAGGTACAGACACAT
Source organism: Peromyscus leucopus (assembly GCF_004664715.2). NCBI lineage: Eukaryota > Metazoa > Chordata > Mammalia > Rodentia > Cricetidae > Peromyscus > Peromyscus leucopus. The sequence goes on along the minus strand of NC_051084.1, from coordinate 26,647,304 downwards.
TTCATCTGAGGTTGTCTTTCAGTCAGGGGGACCTTAACACTTCTTGGAGTGCACACCTTTTGTTTTCCCAGAAAATAGCTTCCTTTGCCTTCGTCAGTTAAAAAATGATCTTTTCCTGGCTGCCATTTCTTCTCTCTGCTTGAAGCACAAGGAACTCCGTCTCCAGTCTTCACTTGTCGGGACCTTAGAGGTAAAACTCACAAAAGTGAGTGTCTTTCTTTTAAGACAGACAGACAGACAGTCAGACACACACACACACACACACACACACACACACACACACACACACACAATGAAATGTTTAACTCTCAGACTTATCCAAAGAGCATCTCCAGCAAGTAATCCATGGCAACTTGAGTTTCCTTGCACTGTTACTGGTTCCCAGGGAGCTTTGCTCTTGTAAGCTGTGGTTCTGTCTTCTGTCTGGAGAGAAGTACTTTGACACTATGCTCAGTTCTCCAAGCATTTGAGAAGAGTTGTTTGCTTTGTTCAACTTTGTTTTTCCTGGTTGTAAGAAGCAACAATGAACAGACCAGTCAAGGGATAATTTCTGACTCATTTTTATCATATACATGAAATTTCTGAGTTTTTGTTTGTTTGTTTGTTGATGTTGTTTGATTGGGTTTTTTTTGACATATTTAGTACTACAGAGTCTTTGAAGTCGTGGTTTCATTTTACAGAATAAAGGATTTTGTTATAGTCCTCTAAATAGTGGTGGGGTTTGCTTTGCTAGTAGTTACATACTTTACATGTTAGTTTGGTACATTTGAGTCTTGTTTTCAACCTTTTCGTTCAATAGTTTTCCCTGCAAGAGTCTTGCTGTGGAATGATCTTTTTGTACACTGTGAAGATTTGACACTCAGACTGGCTTAATAAAAAGCTGAATGGCCAATAGTAGACAGGATTTTCAGGGCAGAGAGGATGCTGGGAAGAAGGATGGAGATGCAGAGAGTTACCAGACAGACAGAAAAGAAGCAGCATGGACAGTACAGAGTAAAGGTAATAAAGCCACAAGACAAAAAGTAGATTGATAAAAATGGGTTAATTTAAGTTGTAAGAGCTGGTTAGTAACAAGCCTAAGCTATTGGCCACAGTTTCATAATTAAAAAGAAGTCTCTGTATGATTATTTGGGAGCTAGCAGGTGGAACAGAAAATTCTACCTACATGTGGCACCCAACATCCAGCCATGTATATACAAATAAGGCCTGAGAAAGCTTTTCTTTAAAAAAAAAAGTTAGGAACACGGAGTCAAAAGCTGCTGCTAGCCTCAGTCTCTTGAGTAGGTTTTAATGGCACACAGAGGCATGGTTCTTTGAAGAGGCCCTGCTATTGAGTACCTGAATGGGGTTCGTGGTTTATGAGCAGCAGGTAGCCAGTGGTATGAGACTAGGCAGAAACAAGCCTATAGCAGTGTGGACCCAGAAACTTCCCAGAGCTGGACCAGTAAATGTGACTGTTGCTGGTACTTCTGCCATGAGACTAGGCTATGGAACTGAGGAGGCAGAGCCAGCCACCAGCATGTCATGAGCTAAGCTGCATCATGGTTTAAGATTTTGCTCATGCAGACAGAAAAGGTTACAGATAAGCAGTAAAACAGGTTCAGATGAAAATAAAAAACTCTCAACAGGTTACAGTGTGTTTAACAATGTGAGCAGGCTTAAGAGACAAAAAAAGAAAGGGTATAGAGAGTCATTAAAAATAGCTTAAAAATAATAAAATACAGTCTTTAAAGAGAGAAGTAAAGTAATAATAATAAAAAGTATGTAAAATACACAGGAAGTCTGGATCCTATATGGTGTCTTGTTAACTTTGAATTTTTTAAATGTTAATATACAAAAAGCAATAGTTACTGAGAGATATTGGATTATGGAAACTGCTAAATTAAACCAACCTACATATTTTTAAAATGTCTTAACTTCAAAATGGAATTCAGACTATATGTTGCCTTGGAGGAGAGGTTATGATTTGTTTACACAGGGAACAGAAGGCTGTGGATTCCTTCCAGAATAATAGAGTTCAAATTTGACCAGTGGGAGACCTCCTGAGTATCTTGGCTACAGACATGGGGAAGAAATCCAAAATAGACTATAAGACAGGTGTTGTGTAAGCTGATGCCTCGACCTGGGGAAAGCTCTGAGATAAGATGAGACATGATAAATCTTGTTGACTACAGAGTCCTCATGACATATTATTACATGTCATCCTTTCATATGGCATGAAAAGAGATTTATATTACAGTTGATTATACAGTCCAAACAGACTTATAAAGTTGACAGATGCCTTTTACCTGCTCAAACATAAACAAAAAAATCATCTTTAACTGGAATGTGCACACTGCATATTCCATACTTATGTTAATGCAGATATGTATGTTACCTTTTAAAGTGTATGTGTTTGCAGAGCAAAGGGATGAGACATCTGCCAGGGACCAGCCTCAGCAGTTTCGGGGATCCGAAGGATGGAATACCTGGAAGGCGCAGTAACGACTCAGAGACAGTGCTCATTCAAGCTGACAGGTCACTTTGGGCTTCTACAGTTGCTAAGTAGCTTCTGCTACAGTTTTTTTAGCTTCTGCTTTTGCCTTGGTGATCTCAGTCTTTTATTATCATAGGCAAGGGGAAACAGAAAAAAAGGGGAAATCACTCAATACAAAATGTTCTTATGATTCCAAAGGTTATTCTTAGAAAATCACCAATATATTCCTCATCATCTTTTACTAAACAGAGGAACTATCCCAGACTTAATACCAAAGCAAGCATAATCTATTTTTATTATTAATGATTATACAATCTTCTGAGCACTTGACCCAGAGGCTAGAAACATGCAATTTCGCAAAAAAAAAGAAAAGCAAAGTTAAAAATAAGAACAGTGGTTAATATACCAGTCACTTCCTTCTCACACAGCCTACTCTGACCTCAAGACCCCCGCAGCCACCTAAGTTCCTCCTCAGCCCTCTGCAAACACCAAGCCCTGTGACTGATAGGCCACAATGACCTCACACAAGAGATCTGTCCCTGCAAGTCAGCAACTTTTGTCTTTCTTATCCCAACAATTCCAAGGAAGACCTGATCCAATTTTCAGAGCTTCCATGAAAGGAAGCTCACCTTTCCTGGCAGCTCTTTTCAATCTAGGAACCCAATTAAAACACGCAGCAATCACGCCAACTATTGCCACATTGTCTCCACACTTGTTCAGGAGGAATCAAAATACCAGGATTAAAAAAGTTGCCATCTCCCTTTCTTGGTGGAGGCCACTATTCTCCTCCTGTTATAGGTTCCCACACTTCTAGTCTGTCATCCCATCTGTATGTTACTCCATCCATAGTCTTCAGCCAATACCCCTTAGGGTCTCAAGTTTTACACAATGCCCTTGGAATATCCTCAGAAACTGATTTACTCATCATGACCAATTTGAATCCAGTGTGCAGATACACATCATACCATGTGCTATAGTTGACCACACATTTGGTACAGTTTATCCAAGCCTGAAAAGCTTCCCCAGGCTGCAGGTTCTTTCCCATGACCTGCATAACTGCCTTAACCCCAGCCTGGGTAATCATCTCTGTAAAATTTCCTGTGAAATTTATTTCACTTCTCTCCTGTATCACAGAAATCACCACTGATCTAGGAACACAGAACATGAAGATCAGATAGAAGAAAAAGACTACCATTACAAGAAGTAATTATATAGAGGAGGATATGATATGTGCATGCCATAAAGCATGACCTTGGGACATGTAGTCATTTCTGCCTTGGCCCTCTAGAGGCATGCTAAGCAGAAGATCCAAAGGGAACGCATGACGGGTTGATGGTCCACAATCTTGGGTCCCTATTCTCCAATCTCTGCTGGCAGCATGTCAGGCATCCTATCTGCCATCACAAACAGACATCAATGAAAACAGGTGACCCAGGTGATCCAGCATCTCAGAGTGCCTCTGTTGCAATTTCCTCAGAGTTCTGCATCCAGAACATCTTCAAGGTTACTGGCTGAGATGGACCAGGTTCACAGACTACTCAAGCCAGGACTTCAGATAAGCCTTTCACTTTCCCATTGCAAAGAGAGACTGGACAACGAGTAATACTGCTATCTCTACCAGGCCTTGACCATTATCCCAATTTTCCCAGGGGCTCCTAAAGATGCCAGCACCCTAGACAACAGAAAGCAGTCTAGAAAACATAATGCCCACATTCCCAAGAATGGGTGGATGGCTTTTGGTCATTTGATGAGTTATAGATATTTGTCATTATTTAGGGGGGTTGGTTACAAGTTGCTTTTGTTCGTGGTCAGGAAAAAAACTAAAAAAAAAAAGGAGTCAGATTCAACGATCTCTTTCTGAATGAAAAAAGAGGGATACAGTATAGAAATGATGAGATTAAAAAGGCAGAATTTTTTAGTATAATTTTAAACAACCACAATTCTCAAATATTTTAAAATGATATAGATTTTTGTATGTTGATACAAATTAAAGGTTATGTTTGCTAGAACATACTGTACACATGTTTCTAGTCTTATTTAAGGTATTGTACCTATGCAGTTCAGTTAACAATGTAATGTAAATTTCTAGTCCTTGAAAGTTATTATTACAAACTATTTAGGATAATAAATAAATGCAGGTTAGTAGTTAGTCACCTATAACAATTAAACTTGCAGTCAGGTTAGTATGTTTTCGACATCAAACAGATTATTTTAGATGGTCTTCAAACACTTCAAAGACATATCTAGATGGTTTTCAAACACTTCAAAGACCTACAAAATATGGTGTTTAAAATGTTTTGTTAAAATGGAGCTTTTTATGACAATGAGACATGTCTGATCTTGGTAGCACCAATTTAATTCAGAGAAGATGATTGGCATTGAAGAAACTCCATATGTAGTTTTCTTTCAATGTGGCAAACTCAGGCAAGGGTTACATGACACTTGCCTTGTCTACTGACAGTATGCTGTCCAAACTGGACAAACAGGACACCAAAAATGGCAACTACCAAACTTTGCCAAGACAAGGTAGGATAGTCCTTCAAAATTCCTGCTTTATAGAAAAGTCTGTCAGATATTCTAGATCTGTAGGACAAAGATGGATGCCCCAACGCTGCAGAGAAACCTTGGGTGACTATGCAGGCAGCCAGCTGTTTTTGTCAGTTCTTTCAGTTTTGGAAGTTGCTTGCTTTGCACTTCCTGTTTACTAAGATAATACTTTATCCTTCTGGGTCTTTGATGGAATCGAAGACTAGATAGTCATAGTTATAGTTTTCATTATTTGTAGTAGAAGGTAAATTAGGTAGAGAGCTTTGAACGCATCAAGATATAATAAATAATGGAGTATTTTCCCCAAATATGCCAAATTCAAATGGACTGGATATTGTAAACAAAATTCTTACCTGATAATTGTTCTTCTTGTTTATAGTTTTATTATGTTAGAGGTAAAAACCTTTCCTTTTATTTAGACAAAAAAGAAGAAATGTTATGGAATAATCTTTTTGTACACTGTGAAGATTGGTCACTTGGATTGGTTTAATAAAAATCTGAATAGCCAATAGCTAGGCAGGATTTTCAGGGCATAGAGGATGCTGGGAAGAAGAAGGGTAGAGATGTATAGAGTTACCAGACAGACATAGAGGAAGCCACACAAGCAGTACAGAGTAAAGGTAATAAAGCAATAGACAAAAAGTATATTGATAAAAAAAAAAGGGTTGATTTAAGTTGTAAGATCTAGTTATTAACAATCCTAAGCTATCAGCTGAGTTTTCATAATTCATAAGAAGTTTCTGTGTGGTTATTTTGGACAGAAAATTCTGTGTACAGAGTCTGGAATACATGTTCTGCCTATTCAATCAGGTTTCCTGAGGCTCTTTTACCGTTTACCTGAGTCCAAGTTCTGTAAAGAGCTCTGGGGACTGTTTGGTTTACAACCTTCTGTGTAAGTTACTTTGTGTTTGGTGCAATGAAAAGAAATGCTTGACAGAGTGAATTAAAGAAGGAAGGGTATATTTAGGCTCACTTTGACAGTATATTGCAGTCTTGGGGGAGGGAGGCATGGTGGCAGGAGCTTGAGGCAAGTGACCATACTCCATTTAAAATCAGCAAGCAGAGAGAGGTGAGCTTTGCTGTTCAGCCTAGTTTCTCTCTGTTTTACTCCATCCAGGACCTCAGCTCCTGGAAGGGTACCTCACACATTCAAAGCCAGTCTTGCCACCTCAGTTAACTTAATCTCGGTTAACTTAATCTCGGTTGACTTAATCTCATAACTTTTGTGTCATATCTGCAATAACTGTTTTATGCACTAAGCACAATTTTCAAGTTTATGACAGGGTGAATTTAGTCCTTTTTCATCCCTCCTGGGGAAGTAAGTTTCCTTCCTCAGTGACTCACAGGAAGGATGTCCATTCATTTTAGAAAAATCCACTCTGGAGTCTACAGACCCCAGCATTGTCACCTCTACCATGATCAACATCCTCATGTGATGTCATATCAATATACTTTTGCAAAGTCTCATTTATTTGTTCTGGAACACACTGCACATGGTCCTTCAATGAACGAGTCATAGTTGAGCTCCATGCAGGAGCTCCAAGCCCAGCTCTCCTCAGTATCTCCGGCAGTATCAAGTGGAAACAGTGGCTTCACATCTTCTGTCTCCTGCATCTTTCTTCTTGGCATCTGTCCCAGGGATGGATAAAAACCTGATATACATTAGTAATACATTATCAGTGGTTTTTTTTTTCAGAGATGAATCAGTAGAAGTTTTAACTTGGAAAAATCTATTTCAAAATTTCAGTTAGGATAAAATGCTAAATGAAAGGGGACTGCTTTTTTAAGTTATTATGGAGATATTCAGCTCTTGAGTCCACATTATTTTATAATTTTTCTGTTTTAAAATTTCACTTTATCTTTGAAAAACTTCAAGGTTTTATAAAATTGGCCTTTCAGTGTGAAGATCATCAGCATAATGATTTTATGTCCATTTATCATAGAAAAAGAGAAGCAGCGAGAACCCTGGGATTTTCAAACAGCATTCATTCCACAGCTTAACATCTCCAGCTCTAGAGCCTCAGGGGGCTCCATGCTGAGCCCTGGAGTGCTATCTAGAAAAAAGGCACCTTTCAAAATTAGTGGTCTAAGACTAATCGGTTTATGAGATGAAGGTGACTAGAGATGTTTCCACAGCCTTCCATCTCTTTCCTGTTTCACTTGCTTGGTTTATAAACATATAGGAATGCCCAAATTCAACTTTCCTGCCGTGTATAATTGAGTCCCAATCCACTATAAATGTAAGATATTGAGCAAATTGTCATATCTCTCTCTCTCCTGTCCAGAACCAGGTGTTACATAGCTCACTAGGCTTTTTGGAAGATCAAACAATCTTTTTAAAAGAGACAAGAAAAGATAAGATACATATGTTTGGATTTTAATGATTTCCTAATTTCATTTTGTTGCGTTCCATAGTCACACAGTCTCTGCATGTCTGTGTTCTAATAACCATGTGAGACATTGTGTTAGAAACACACTCCACAGGAAAGATAATCAGGTTTTTAAATCTACCATATACTCTTTCCTTTAAAAAAATCCTCTAGTGAGGGAATAGATATGACAGGGCAGCAGATAGATAGAATGGTGCTGCTTTGATTCTAAAATTAGAGCTTTGTGGTGGCTTTCGAAAAGATCAAACTATGTTATTATGTGACCGTGTCCACCTCTTCCATGATTAATAGCATCCCTCTTCTAATTAAAATGGGGATGCAGAGGAGAGTTATTCTTCTATCCCTCCTATAACTTGATTGCTCTGTCTCTAGAAAACTGAAGCCACAGTGTGGGGCTGTGGTAGAAGGCATAAAGGTGAACTCCTAACATCCTCCCTCCCTTGAGTGTAGGTTTTGGTTAGAGGCTCACTCCTAAAGGACAGAAGGAGACAAAGGTAATGGATGTGCAATCCAATATTATAAAAGACCATCTCTGTGTGCATGTGTGTGTGTGTGTGTGTGTGTGTGTGTGTGTGTGTGTGTGAAGGAGGAAGAAACTTTATGCTCATGGCTAAAATGATTCAATATCGCTCAAAGGTCCCTTTTCCCATCTTGGCTTGTAAATTCAACTAATCCCAAGCAAAATCCCAGCAAGGTGTTATTGTGACTATCAACATACTTATACCAAAGTTTATATGGAAAAAATAAGAGATTCAGAGTAACCAAAATGATGCTGAAGAAGATTAAAATTGGAATACTGTCATTTTCCTACCTTAGAGTTTTACAATCACAGAGCAGTGATGATGGCAGTGTGTTAGTGGAGGATAAAGAGATGGAGTGATGGAATGGAGCATGCAGATCAGAAACAGACTCACAAGCAAATATACCCCTACTTACTACAACACACACACAAAAGTAATCCATGTTTTACATCTCAAAAAGTTCTGGAGGCGTGGCTCAGCACCACTATTCTTGTCTAGCATGTGCTCGACCCTATGTTTCATTTCCAAAACTGCTAGAATGAATTAGAGAGAGAGAGATTGAAAGAGAGAGAGAGAGAGAGAGAGAGAGAGAGAGGAGAGACAGAGAGAGAGAGAGAGAGAGAGAGAGAGAGAGAGAGAGAGAGAGAGAGGAGGGAGAGAGAGAGAGGGAGGAGGGAGGGAGGGAGGGAGGGAGGGAGGGAGGGAGGGAGGGAAGAATGTAGTGGGTAGCCATTCCAGTTTTGGTCTGGAAGTTCAAACCCCATTGAGGTTTGGGTAACTATCATGCCCACAAGGCAGGGCCAAGGGAGGGCCTGAAGACCCCAGATCGGACATGCCTGCTCTCTTGCTGCTGGGAGCCCAGACACAGGAGGTGGATGGAGGAGAGTTCTCCAGAGAACATCTGTTGCATCTTTCCCAGGACCCTCAACCTACCTATTCCTTCATTTGTAAGTTATGCCATTAAATAAATCTTTTAACTATGTGGAGTTGCCATAATAATTCTACCAATAGAGGAAGGAAGGAAGGAAGGAAGGAAGGAAGGAAGGAAGGAAGGAAGGAAGGAATCATAGTTACATGCAAATTTTAAAATTATATGAGTTCTGGAGATATATCTGTAGTGAATCTAGGTAATTTTGGATTGGCAATGACTTTTGGATATTAACAACCCTAAAGTCACATCCATGAAATAAATAATGGATTATATTATGTTCATTAGAATTAGAAAAGTCTACTTTTGAAAAAATCTGTTAAGAAAATCAAATGGCCAGTAACAGCCTGGCAGAAAAATCTTTGCAAAACACATAATAAAATAAATGCCTGCTATCCAAATTCACACACACAAAGATCTCCTAACATAACGCTAAGAAAATTCCAACCCAGATGAAAATGGATACAATATTGTGACGTTTTGCAATTGAAACTGTGATAAGATTTATCTATGACATACGACCTCAGAGGACTGAACGTTTATAAAAAAGAGACCTCATTACACAGCTATTTAACATTGAAAATGCAAACATGGCCAGAATCAAGTGCTGAAGATGTTCTGAATGAGAGTATCTTCATATTTTAAAGACTGTAGCAATCACACGGTAGATCTGTTGTTTTGGTTTCGGCTTTCAGATTTTGTTTTGTCTTTTAATATCTTGCTTTTATTCACATGCATCTCTGTGTGTGCATATGAATGCAGGTCCCTCTAGAGACCAGAAGATGGGGTCAGATCCCCTAGACCTGGAGTTATAGGTTATCATCTGCTGCCTGACATAGATGCTGGGAAGCAAACCCAGGTCCTCCGCCAAAGCAGCAAGTGTTCTAACCGCTGATCCATCTCTGCATCCCCTGGACTTGTATTTTGTTTTAAAAAACATCCATAATTAAATTTCTTAAAGATAAAATACTAAGCTTAAAATAATTCTTAGTACGGTAAGATAACACAGTCTAGCTGGATTCCAATATGGTCTTTAAGACAAAACACCCTACATATCACAGATGAGCACTCTTGATCTGCAAGTGTAGCATAGTTTTACAAATGTAATAAACACATCCATGCCCTTACACATAAGAGTGTGCACAACGACACTTGACAACAGTCGCTCAGCACAGCTTGACTGAGGACTTATTCACTCAACATTGTTCTTCCTACAAGGAGGAGGAAGCTTTTGTTCCATCAAATTAAATTTGATGTGTTCTTCCTTAAGTCATGCAAGACAGATGACAAAAGACAGACAAAGGCAGGCTTCAAGGGGGAAGATTTTAAAGCCCTTAAAGGACTGAGGCAAAGCATGCTGGGAAGGCAAGCACAGCCTCATCTGTGCTGGGTGCTTGGATAACAAGTATCTGTTGATGGATGTTTATGTGAATTCAAAATAAAAGACTGGATAGAGGGAAATAAAGAAGCGGGTATTTTGAAGATGACCTTTTATTTGACACATCAATAAAAATAATCTTATTTTTCACCAACCTGTGTGGAAAGACATTTTCATCCACACCTTTATCCCAAGAGAACTTTTCTTCCTGTTTTTCTATTTATATATCAGCATTGAATGTCAGCTAGATTCATCTGTAATAACTTTCAAGCAGAGTTGAAAAGAAGACGAATGAGGCTCACACAGAAAACTGTGCCCACTGGGTAGTCCCTGGCGGAAGGTGACTGCTGTGCCAACAGGGGAAGGAGTGGGTGTTGAAAGAATAACTGAATCCTGGCCTGGGAGTGGCTTCTTCCAAAGATCTTTGATGGGCAGTAGTTCAGCGTTAAATACTGACGAATAACACAATCTAGGGCATTCCATGCCTGTAATGCTTTTCTTCCTTAAACTCTGAAAAGAGTCATTCAGACTGGATGGCTCTCGATTAAAGAGCACAAATGCATGAATAGTCGTCTCCAGGATATCAAGAGTTCTGTTCTTCCTTCTGAATGTGGGATACATTTAAAATGAAGATGTTTCATGTGTCTTTGTTTTGTTTGGTTTGATTTGGTTTGGTTTCGGGTCTTGGGAGGCAGGTTGTCACTCTGCAGCCCAAGATGGCCTAGAACTCAGTGTGTAGCCCAGGCCAGTCTCAGACTCACAGGAATGCTTCTACCTTAGCCTAACATGTCCTGGGGTTACATGTATGAGTCCCCATGCCCAGCTTATGTGGAAATGTTTGAATCAAAGTTTCTGAGTGACATGGAATAGTGTCAGGCACAAAGAGTACCAAGTTTCTCCACCTGTAGCATGAATCTTAACAGGTCGTATTAATAAAATCAAACCCAAAGCCAGGCATTGAGGTGATGCTGGAAGATCAGAGAAGCAGAACAAGCCACAGCCACCTCATCTAGCCAATTCCTCAGTTGATACTGTTTCTTCAGAGTAGAAGCCTCTGAGTTCTCATCCAGAATGAATCTCAGCTGAACTGCTGCTCAAAGCCTAAAAGCTTAACCAGGCTATAGTTCCTGGTCCTCATGTCTTATATACCTTTCTGCTTTCTGCCATCACTTCCTGGGATTAAAGGTGTGTGTCTCCATGCCTGGCTTTTTCTAGTTGCGGCTTTGAACTCACAGAGACCCAGAAGGATCTCTGCCTCTGTAATGCTAGGACTAAAGGCGTGTGTGCCACCATTTTCTGGCCTCTATATCTAGTGGCTGCTCTGTTCTCTGACCCCAGATAAGTTTATTAGGGTGCACAATATTTTGGGGAACATAATATCAACCACATCCATCCAAGTTCCTGTGATTCCTTTGTTTAACAAACACACGATTTGCTGGTAAGCAACTGGGTTATTTTGATGTACCTGCAAAAGGAAAGGTTGACTGGTAGAATAATAATAAAATAATAGAGAATGATGATTATGCATCTTCTCATTTAATCCTTCACATCATAGTAGTAGACATTATTACTTTTCTTTTGTCAATAGGAAACGGACATTTATGGGAAGTGAAACAATTGACCAACAACATGAATTGTAAGTACATGATAAAAAGGAACTGTACTGACCTCATATTTGGCCAGCTGACTCTTCCATCAAAGAAATGGTGGTACAACCCTCCATTTCCTCCTCTCCTCCCTCTCAGAACTTCTCTGTCGTAAGTTATGCTGCCTCAGATGTTTGGTATAACGGTGAGGTACAATAACTTACTCCATCCAAATGATTGGCCACAGAGACCCTGCATTGAACACCTGAATTATAGTCAGAGAAGCTTAGAAATGATGTTGGACATATAACCTGGCTCGGTTCCATTCTGCAAATTCTCATACACACTTTCCCTGGCTGTAAGACCTGGTAGTTACACCTAGTAGCTGAACATTGGGATTAGTGAGTCCAGATTTTCCTTATTATACTTGAATGTAAACAGAGCCTATATTTCCAGAGTAGATTGATGAAGTTGTAGTGGGACAGGTAAGCAAGGATCCTTTACTAAGATCATGAGGCCAGGAAATAAGAAGGACGTGTGCATGCCAGCTCATTGGTTCAGGGTATAGAGTTATTTCCTCCTTCCTGACAAACATGTTGCTACATGTACTAAGAAAGCTTTGTTGACAGAGATGGTTAAAAGAGATGTTACATAAATGGAGCATTGAGTGAGGGATGATTTGCGAGTATATCCTACATTAAGTATATGTCATACAAAGCTACCACCTCTTCATATAGTATGCAGATATATACAATTATTGGACTATAGTGAGATGAGGCGTTATGAAGAGTAGCCCACTCATAAATAGACACTAATATGACTAGTTCACATGCTAAGGGAAGAGAAATTGGGAGGTCCTAAGCACTGATTGATGTGGCATGGGGAGTCTCAGACCTGCTCCACAGGAAAGCATTTCATGCCTGGTATTAGAATATAGGTCAAAGCCTGGTGGATGGGGACGTCATAGGTACTGGGGTAGAACCCGATATTGCTATGTTGCTAGGTGGTCATGCTGTCAATTTGCCTTCTAAATATTTATGTTTATACCCATTGATCTGAGATGCTCTCAGCCTTGGTCAGAGAAGATTTTTTTTTTCAGTGAGCAGCAGCCAGTGGAGAGATGCAATAACTGCTCCCAGGGCTGAGGAGAGACTGAGTGTGCAGCCCAAATTGGGACAGCTATATCAACCTCTCCATTATCACCACTGTGCAGGGTTCAGGCATCACAGAAGGGAAGGTAGAAATAACCTAAGAGCTAAAGGATGGGGAGGGATGGAGGGATGTGAAATGCACAGATGGGGTTGATGATCTCTAGGCACCACCCTACCCATTGCTGAGGAGTGATTGGCAGTGGATAGTTACCTAGGAGGGAAAATCATTCTTTTCTGAGGATGAGGCCACTGACAACGCTTCCTGTGTGTTGGTGGATGGCCAGAATCTGTGCACATCCAGGTTAGCACTGGCTAGACTTAGTGGGAAGAAGAAGAAGAAGAAGAAGAAGAAGAAGAAGAAGAAGAAGAAGAAGAAGAAGAAGAAGAAGAAGAAGAAGTAGAAGAAGAAGAAGAAGAAGAAGAAGAAGAAGAAGAAGAAGAAGAAGAAGAAGAAGAAGAAGAAGAAAGAGGAGGAGGAGGCAGAGGAGGAGGAAGAGAAGGAAGGTGGTGGCAGTGGATCTGGTTGGTAAGTAGATGCCTGCTGCTCTGGCAGGATACAAAGGGTAATATTGGGGAAAACACCCCCAGAAAGGTACTATTGGTGAGAACTCCCTGCCAGATCCTCTAAGATCACCACCTCAGGGCACTGGCTGGAGATAAGACCCTGAGAGGAAAGCATATTTGTCCAGGAGTTTAGCAGATAATAGTGAACCTGGTCATCCAAACTCCAAAGCCAGCTCTTTGCCCTCCGGCATCCTTCTGTCTAGCACCACACTGAACCGGGAATGAGTCAAGGTGAACTATCCTAATTTCAGGGTCGTCTCCAAACACAGCATCATTTCCCAGAACGAGTGTTAAAAAAGACATCTTATGCTGTTGTCTGGACAAATGCCTTTTCCACATGCCGAATTTTGCTTTTGGTAAAGAGGCAGAGCCTTCCTAGAGTCTGCTATTTTACTTTGTTCAAAGCATCTTTTATTAAAGGTGCACTTTCCGAAGATGTATCAAAGAATTTCCCTGTTTCTGACCAACGGCACTCAGACGTGAAGAAACAGCTTGAGGGGCTCATAGCTAACATTGCAATAGCTTGTGGAAAGGAATCCATCACATGCCACACTAGAAATACAAGTCTTCTGTGGATACCTACTGAATGGAGGCATAACTGGAAACTTTATATGGCATTTGAGAAGCACCGGGAAAAATATCTTGTTATTATTTGTTTCTCTCTGAATTTGGGCTGAGAGGTAAAATATAAGAGCCAATGGGATCTCTTCCCCAGTGGTCTAGTGGGTAGGATTTAGCATTCTTGCTGCCCTACTAGAGGTTCAATTCCCAGTCAGGGAAGTACTTATTTGGGTGCTGGAAAGATGGTTTAGCACTTAGAGCAGATCCTCTTGCAGAGGACCTGAGTTCAGATCCTAGCACCCGTGTCAGGAGATACACACAACTATCTGTGGCACCCTCTTCTAGCCTCTGCAGGTACCTGCACACACATACAGATATACATATGCATAGAATTAAAATTCAAAAATAAATCTTTTTATAAAATAAATAAAAATAAGGAATCAATAGGAAGTTCACAGATCTTAACAGTAAGTAATAACAGTGGGTACTGTAGATGATAGTCTTCTCCAGGGATGAAATCAGAATAATAAGGGATCTTCTGAATGAACATTAGCCACTTATAAATGTAAATATAAGTGTAAAAAAATTCACTGCTGCCTCCCACCGGATTCGGTTCCCACAAGACCCACTCTGTGATCCACTCCCATCTATGCCATTGTCCTCCCCTTGGCCAACCATCCCCTGCAACATCAACAGTCCCTATAAGCACAAGCACAAGCAGTTGGAAGAAGACATGGGTAAACACCAGTGTAAGAATACATTCAGCAACATAAAGGATATATGGAACCACCAGAACCCAGTGGTCCTACAACAGCAAGACCTGAACATCTCAACGCAGATAAAGCAGAAGAAAACAACCTTAAAATAACTTTATGACGAAAACAGAGGCCCTTCAAGATGAAATGAAAAATTCCCTTAAAGAAATTGAG
This sequence comes from Peromyscus leucopus, assembly GCF_004664715.2. Lineage (NCBI taxonomy): Eukaryota > Metazoa > Chordata > Mammalia > Rodentia > Cricetidae > Peromyscus > Peromyscus leucopus. The sequence continues at coordinate 26,632,273 of NC_051084.1, read as the reverse complement.
GAAAAGACAAATAAAAAATTGGAAGAAATCAATAAATCCCTTAAAGAAAGCCAAGAAAAAACAATCAAATAGGTGTATGAAACAGTTCATGACTTGAAAACAGAAACAGAGGAAATAAAGAAAACACAAACTGAGGGAATTCTGGAAATGGAAAATCTGGATAAGTAAACAGGAATTACAGATGCAAGCATGTCTACCAGAATACAAGGGATGGAAGACAGAATATTGGGTGCTGAAGATTCAATAGAGGAAATAGATTCATCGGTCAAAGAAAATGATAAATGCAAAAAATTCTTAACACAAAACATCCAGGAAATCTGGGACATGATGAAAAGACCAAACCTAAGAATAATAGGGAAAGAAGTAGAAGAATTCTAGCTTAAAGGCACAGAAAATATATTCAACAAAATCATAGAAGAAAGCCTTCCTAACCTGAAGAAGAACGTTATTATGAAGGTACAAGAAGCTTACAGAACACCAAATAGACTGGACCAGAAAAAAAAGTTCCTTGACCATATAATAATCAACGCACTAAATATACAAAATAAAGAAAAACTATTGAGCTGCAAAGGAAAAAGGCCAACTAACATATAAAGGCAGACCTATCAAAATTATTCCCAACTTCTCAATGGAGACTCTAAAAGCCAGAAGGTCCTGGACAGATGTTTTGCAGACACTAAGAGATCATGAATGCCAGCCCAGACTACTATACCCAGCAAAACCTTCAATCACCATAGATAGAGAAAACACGATATTCCATGACAAAACCAGATTTAAATAATACCACTTCATAAATCCAGCCCTACAGAAAGTACTAGAAGGAAAACTCCAACCCAAGGAAGTTAGCTGCACTCACAAAAATGCAGGCAATAGATAATCTCATACCAGCAAAACCCAAAGAAGGAAAACACACATACTACCACCACCACCAACAAAACCAAAAATGTAACAGGAATTAACAATCACTGGTCATTAATATTTCTTGATGTCAATGGACAAAATTCACCTATTAAAAAAACATAGGATAACAGAATGGACATGAAAACAGGATCCATCTTTCTGCTGCATGTAAGAAGTACACCTCCACTTCAAAGACAGGCATTAACTCAGAGTAAAGGGTTGGGAAAAGATTTTCCAATCAAATGGACCTAAGAAGCAAGCTGGTGTAGCTATCCTAATATCTAACAAAATAGACTTCAAACTAAAATTATTCAAAAGAAATGGAGAAAGACATTTCACACTCATTGAGGGAAAAATCCATCAAGATGAGGTCTCAATTTTGAACACTTATGCCCCAAAATTAAGGGCATCAGCATTTGTTGTAGAAACATTACCAAATCTTAAATCACACATTAATAGTGGGAGACTTTAATACTCTCACCAATGGACAGGTCTGCCAGACAGAAAGTTAACAGAGAAATAAGGGAACTAACAGATGTTAAGACTCAAATGGACTTAACAGACATCTATAGAACATTTCACTCAAATACAAAAGAATATAGCTTCTTCTCATCACCTCATGGAAACTTTTCTAAAATGGACCATATACTCCATCACAAAGCAAATCTCAACGGATACAAAAAAAAATGGAATAATCCCCTGTAACTTATCACCATGGGTTACAGTTAGAATTCAACATTGACACAAACTACAGAAAGCCCACAAACTCGTGGAAACTAAGCAATGTTCAACTGAATTACCACTGGGTCAAGGAAGAAATTAAGAAAGATATTAAAGACTTCCTAGATTTCAATGAAAATGAATGCACAACGTACCCAAACTTATGAGTGCTAAGAGGAAAGGTTATAGCGCTAAATGCCTACATAACAAATTTGAAGAAATCTCACACTAGTGACCTAACAGCACACCTGGAAACTCCAGAACAAAAAGAAGCAAACTCACCCATGAGGAGTAGATGATAGGAAATAATCAAACTCAGGGTTGAAATCAACAAAATAGAAACAGAATGCAAAGAATCAATAAAAAAAAAAAAGTTGGTTCTTTGAGAAAATCAACAAGATAGACAAACCCTTATCCAAAATAACTAAAAGGCAGGGAGAATATGCAAATTAACAAAATTAGAAATAAAAAGGGGCACATAACAACAGACACTGAGGAAACCCAGGAAATCATTATGTCATAATTCAGAAACCTGTACTCCAAAAAATTGGAAAATCTAAAAGGAATGTATGATTTTCTTGATAGGTACCATATACCAAAATTAAATCAGGAAAAGATAAACAATTTAAACAGACCTATAACCCCTAAGGAAATGGAAGCAGTCATTAAAAGTCTCTCAACCCAAAAAAAGCCCAGGGACAGATGGTTTCAGTATAGAACTATCAGAATTTCAAAGAAGAGCAAGTACCAATTCTCGTCAAATTGTTCAGCACAAAAGAAACAGAAAGAATATTGCCAAATTCTTTCATGAGGACATAGTTACCCTGATACCCAAACCACACAAAGATACAAGAAAGAAAGAATTTCAGACTAATCTGCCTCATGAACATTGATGCAAAAATACTCAACAAAACACTGGCAAAACCAAATCCAAGAACATACCAAAAAATCATCCACCATGATCAAGGAGGCTTCGTCCTATAGATGCAGGGATGGTTCACCATATGAAAATCAGTCAATGTAATCCACCATATAAACAATCTGAAAAGACCTCACATGATCATCTCACTAGATTCTGAAAAGGCCTTTGACAAAATCCCACACCCCTTCGTGATAAAGGTCTTGGAGAGATCAGGGATCCAAAATCATACTTAAACATAATAAAAGCAATATACAGCAAGCCAATATCCAACATCAAATTAAATGGATAGAAACTCAAAGCAATTCCACTAAAATCAGGAAAAAGGCAAGGCTGTCCACTCTCTCCATATCTATTCAATATAGTACTCGAAGTTCTAGCTAGAGCAATAAGACAATAAAAGGAGATAAAGGGGATACAGTTTGAAAAGGGAGAAGCCAAACTTTTCTATTTGCAGATGATATGATTGTATACATAAGTGACCCTAAAAGTCTACCAGGGAACTCCTATAGCTGATAAACACCTTCAGTAATGTGGCAGGATGTAAGACTTACTCAAAAAAATCAGTAGCTCTCCTCTATACAAATAATAAATGGGCTGAGAAATAAATCAGAGAAACATCACCCTTTACAATAGCCACAAATAATATAAAATAGCTTGGTGTAACTCTAACAAAACAAGTGAAAGACTGTATGACAAGAACTTTAAGTCTCTGAAGAAAGAAATTGAAGAAGATATCAGAAAGTTGAAAGATCTCCCATGCTCTTGAAATAGGTAGGATCAACATAATAAAAAATGGCAATTTACCAAAAGCAATCTACAGAGTCAATGCAATCCCCATCAAAATCCCAACACAATTCTTCACAGACCTTGAAAGAATAATACTCATTTTATATGGAAAAACAAAAACCCAGGATAGCTAAAACAATCCTGTACATTAAAGGAACTTCAGGAGGCATCACCATCCCTGACTTCAAGCTATACTATAGAGATATAGTAATAAAAACAGCTTGGTATCAGCATAAAAACAGACATGTTTATCAATGAAATTGAATTGAAGACCCTGATTTTAAAATCCACACACCTATGAACACTAATTTTTGACAAAGAAGTCAAAATTATACACTGGAAAAAAAGAAAGCATCTTCAACAAATGGTGCTGTCATAACAGGAAGTTGGCCTGAAGAGGAATACAAATAGATCCATATCTATCACCCTGCACAAAACTCAAGTCCAAGTAGATCAAAGACCTCAACATAAATCCAGTTACACTGAATCTGACAGAAGAGAAGGTGAGAACTAGCCTTGAACACATTGGCACAGGAGACAACTTCCTGAATAGAACACCAGTAGCACAGACACTAAGATTGACAATTAATAAATAGGACCTCCTGAAATTGAAAAGCTTCTGTAAGACTAAGGATACTACTGTCCTGGCCAGCGGGATCTTCAGCAGAGATCCTAGAAGAGAGAATGGTGAATGAAGGGACAAGAGACACAAAGAATTGACAGCAAGACAGTATTCTGATCAAGCTGTAAAATTTTATTTTTCTCAGGTGGGCTTTATAGTAAGCAGACCAGGAAACTTTCTTTGGGAAAAGATCAGGGGACTGTTGAGTTGCCAAGCAACCCAACTAAGCAACCTAACCACAAAACATTGTTACTAGTGGTCACTGTAGCAGAAAGATAAGGAAATGTTAAGTTATTTTCTAATAATTCAGAACTTGTCCAGGCATGTCAAAAGTTTCTGGTTAGTGGCTCAATACTGGACAACAGAAACTTAACTCAGGCAGGCAATATGGCATGGCTCTGAAATTGTCCTTGGCACACTACCAATTAGACAAAGTAGCAGCCTACAGAATGGGAAAAGATCTTCACCAACCCCACATCTGACAGAGGACTGATCTACAAAACATATAAAGAACTCAAAAAATTAGACATCAAAATACCAAATAATCCAATTAAAAATGTGATAGATCTAAACAAGAATTCTCAACAGAAGAATTTCAAATGGCCAAGATACACTTAAAGAATTGTTCAACATCCTTGGTCATCAGGGAAATGCAAATCAAAATGACTCTGAGATTCCATTTCACACCTGTCAGAATGGCTAAAATCAAAAACATTAATGTCAACTCATGCTGGAGAGGATGTGGAGCAAGTGGAACTCATTGCTGGTAGGAGTGCAAACTTGTATAGCCACTTTGGAAATCAATATGGTGGTTTCTCAGAAAAATGAGAATCAACCTACCTCAAAACCCATAAACCCAAAGGATGCTCAATCATACCACAAGGACACTTGCTTAACTATGTTCATAGCAGTGTTATTCATAATAGCCAGAACCTGGAAACAACCTAGATGCCCCTCAACTGAAGAATAGATAAGGAAAATATTTACACAATGGAATATTACTCAGCTGTAGAAAACAATGACCTCATAAAATTTACAGGCAAATGGATGGAACTAGAAAAAATAATTCTAAGGTAACCCAAACCCAGAAAGACATGGTGTGAACTCACTCATAAGTGGATATTAGGAGTAAAGTACAGGATAACCAACCTACGATCCACAGCCTTAGAGAGGCTAAATCAAGGAGGCCCCAAAGAGGGATGTATGGATTTCCCTGGGAAAGAGAAATAGAAGAGAAACTGGGGGTAGGGGTGGGAGGAATGGGGGCATGGGAACTTGAGGGAGTGTGTTGGCCAGGCTGGAGGCAGGAGGGAGTTTGGGGGCAGGACAAAGGACTGGGAAGAAACCTGGTGCCAGAGAAACTCTCAGGAATCCATAAGGCTGACCCCAACGAAGACCCCTAGCAATAGTGCAGAGGGTGCCTGAATTGGCCATCTACTGTAATCAGATTGATTTCTACCCTAATTGTTATTACAGAGCCTTATTCAGTAACTGATGGAAGCAGATGTAGAGATCCACAGCCAAGCACTGGGCCAAGCTCTGGGAGTCCTCCTGAAGAAAGGAAGGAGGGATTGTATGAGCCAGGGGGGTCAAGGTCATGATGGAGGAACCCACAGAGACAGCTGACCTGAGCTCCTGGGAACACAAGGACTCCAGACCAACAGTTAGGGAGCTTGAATGGGACTGACAGTTGTGTAGCTTCGTCTGTTTGTAAGGCTCCTAGCAGTGAGATCACGGCCTGTCCCTGGCACTTAGCTGGCTTTTGGGAACCTGTTCCCCATGCTGGATTACCTTGCCCAACCTTTATACAGGGGGAGGAGCTCAGTTATACTTCAACTTGATGTGCCAAGCTTTGTTAAAGCCCATGGAAGGACTTATATTTTCTGAATGGAGACAGAGGAGGAGTGGGTGGATGGGTAGAGGGCTAGATGGGAGTGGAGAAGGGAGGAATGAGAGGAAAGGATGGAGGGGAAACTGTGATCAGTATGTATAATAAAGGAAAAATGTTAATAAAAATAAAAAATCAATAAATGTGAATATGCACATCTTTAACTTAATAAGGAGCTGTGATGATAATCTATATACAAATATGTGGTTGTCTCAAGTGAAATGGCTTTCAGAGAGGCAGGAACTGAACTGTACTGTGGCAGAAGCCAGGAAATCAAATATTGTGTTAATGACTAGGAAAATGACCCAGGTCCAGTTAACTATAGATGGTTTATGCAGGGACAGTAATGTAAAAGAAAGCCAGGCACATAGCAGAGCACTATGTAGCTTCCAAGTAGCTGCTTCTGACAGTTGATACCTACTAATCCTTCCTAGGGTGAAAAGATTCAGCAGATTTCTACTGTTCCTTTAGCCATGATCTGGGCCTGGGCTATTCAAGTGGTTATTCACACAGCATTTAATGAAAATCACCTTGAGTTCTAGTACTTGAAAATCTCAAAATCATCTTTCCCCTTTATGAATAAACAGATCAAAATTTTTCTAAGCATATTAAAAGTATCCAGTAGTTCAAAAAAAAAAAAAAAGCAGGCAGATATACAAATTCCACAAATCTACAAGCAATGGGCAATCATACTAAATGTCTCCAAAGAGACAGACTTACCTCAAGACATGTGGAAAATGTAAATATCTCAATTACGTCAAGGAAATTTGGAAAAATGAAAATAAAATTCTTTTTTGTGTTATTTCGGAATAACAGTCACATGTTGTGTACAGCCATTTAAAGAACACTGTTTGAGTTGGGCAGTGTGACGCATGACTGTAATTCACAGCACTTGGAGGATGAGAACAAGGGCAAAAAAAGTTTAAGGTTATCCTTCCCAGGCTACATAATAAGTTCAAGATCAGCCTGGGCTATGTGAGATTCTGTCTCAGACGAATGAGCAGTTCAATCAGAGACAACAGAGGAATGCAAGTTGCAGGAAACAGAACTAGTAGATGATTATTTTTACTCTTTCATAAAAGCTGTGCATAGTGAGAAAATGAGGAAAAAGAAGAGAGGAGCAAATGGTAAGATCAACATCGCTGGTAAGAACTGAGTGAATGAAGGAAAAAATCCAGCCAAAGAAAGAAGAAAAGGCTCTGAGTACAGGGCAGGGGAGGGAGAAATGTTTGCATCCAAAGGACTTTAATTGGGTTTAGGGAAAAAATTAAATAAATTTCACACCCATTTGGTATACACATGTTTTCTATATACTTCATGCATAATGAAACTTATGAGGAATTAGGGAAAAGTAAATGAAAATATTATTGGCCCCAGAATCTTTTTCTCAGTAGGCATTGACGTGAGATGAAAACTATAAAAGCCTGAGAACAGAAATGATGACTCAAAATCCCTGTCCTCAGTGAAGCCAGGTCTATATAAGGATAAAGAAAGACATCTTTAGACATGTTACTGTTTTCTTAGGATTAGAGGGAGTTGTAGAACTTTAGCTGAGGGACTGGAGGGAAGGCTCAGTGATTAAAACATTTGCTGTTCTTGAGAGGACCTAGGTTCAGTTCCCAGTGTCTGTATGGTGGTTCAAAACCACTCCAGTTCTAGGGGATCATCAGATGCCCTCTTCTGGCTCTGAAGACTCCTGCACATACATGCACTTAGATATGCCCATAGAAGTATAAATAAATAAATAATAAATAAATAAACAAATAAACCTTTTTCTAGCAATCCTTTAGCAGACAGAAAATTCAAAATAAAACAACCTTAACTGAGCAGGAATGGAAAAAAAAGCATTAGTAAGTAAAGAAGGGGAGGGGGAACCTGGCACCGCTAAAACCTTGAACTGGGACAGTTTGAGCCACTGGAATAGCACACAGGCGATCACACAGCTCCATCATAGTCACCATGCTGATTTCAAGGGCTACTGGTTCTCAGGTGCATCCTGATTTTACGTGTGAGGATGTGGTGCAGCTCTGGGATAGAGTGTTTGCCCATCATGCACAAGACCTAGGTTTCCACACCCAGCACAACCAAAAAAAGAGATGTTACCACATAAAAAAAAATATACCTTTATTACTAAGAAGGCCGACACTTTCTAAGTACTGGAAATAAAAGTCTCAATATATAAGATGAGATGTGCTGTCTTTACATGAGCAAAACACATGGGGCTAGCACAACATGGTCTAAAGTCTCCCAAACCCTGAGCCATGCAAACCTTTTCTCTCTGTACATTTACCTGTCTTAGATATTTGTTATAGCAATCAGCAGCTACCTAGCACAAGGGAAGAAAGCAAGAATTTAAGACAACATGATGTAGGCTTGTCATACATCAAAACAAATGACAAGGAAATTAAAGATTAAATATAAGAAGAATTCTAAAATATAATACACAGGTAGGTATAAAATATATCTCTACTCTTGCACCATTCTCAAGTGTTACAGCATTTTACTAGCTCTTTATTAATGTTTTAATCACCAATTAGTTGATTTCAAACAGTAAAAAATATCTATGACCAATGAAAACTTCTCCTGTACAATGTTCAAGTCTTGGGAAATTTTCAAATACTATTTAAGATGCTAATCTTACAATTGAAATTAACATTCCAAGGTGGCTACTTTGAAAGGGATATCTTGTATTCAAATGTTGCCAGTAAGGATATTTTAAAGGCTAATTATAAAACACTTGTCTGAAAAAAAATATTTGTACAAATTTCTCTATCACAGATTTAGGGGCACTCTTTCTTGTCTTAACTCTTAAGTAAAAGATGTCGTGAGGCTAAAGATCGGTAGACCCCAGCTGAGAGTGGTTCCTGCCTGGCATGTGTGATGCCCTGGGCTCAAGCCCTGGCTGTAAGCCGGAAAGCACAATTCTGTTCCTACTTCTAACTGTGACCTCATTTAAATGACTCCACAATTATTCAAAAAGTGTTACTTCAAAAGCAAGATTATTCTAGAAAAGTCTAGACTATATTCATTTCCTAAGAAAGTTATTCTATACATGGATTAGAATACAACATGATTTTGTATGGTCAGAGAATGGGATGATTCTTACTAATATCATTTCTCATTAAATGAGAGAGTCCTAAGTGTACACAGAGATGAATTTTTATTATTGACTATCCTTGATCTTCCCACTTAGTAGAGGTTGAATGAAATGGACATGGTTGCAGACATCTATAATCCTGTGCGACCTCTAGTGTGGGTCACATTGTAGGCATTCAAAAGTGAGTGTTGAATGAATTAATGGCCACATGGGTTAACTTCCCAACATTTACTTTGAACCACAGCTCACACTGTCTCATGTTTTGAATTAAGACATGAGATGAAACAATGACAAATCCATCTGACATACTCCTGATAAGTTTCTAAAATTTATTTTGTATAAATATTTGATGTGAGCATGTTTTTCTCATATAATTTATTTCTCCTATAAGTTGAGTCTGAGGATTCTAGGGAATTTATATGCTGGGATTGTTGGATTTCTATTCATTAGTGCTTTGCAGTATTAAACGCATTTTTCTGTATTTGAGTCTGAACCAATTACATGATCCCAGCAGAGAACAATTTTTTCTTCAATTTGAAATGCCTTAAACAATAAATGTGAAAGTAACCACTAAACTGTAATAATGGTATGATTAAAAAAGACATTATTCAAAATATTAGTAATGAAAATGCCTAACCTCTGCTAGGTATTTTATTAATAACTGCCAGGTATTGAGCTAAGAATCCTAGGAACATTATCTTTATTTAATCCAGAAAACCATCCTAGGAGAAAACATACTCTTATAATCATGAGGATGGGGAGCCTGCCACAGAGGCAAGGTTGTGAGGTGTGCACAGTCATCTTATTTGTGGGTACCTAGTCCTGAGTATCAGCTCTCTAAGGCCAACTCAGTTGGAAGCCTGCTGAGAGCCAAACATAGCCTGATTCAGAAAAATCCTTATACATGCCATACTCCAGCCATGAGGTTGGTGGATTACAACCAGAATCAAATACCCATCGTAAGATGTCATTCCAAGTCTTCATTGAAGACTTATGGCAAAGAGAAATGGAAATCCACATGCAATTCTGCACACTGCGGTGAGTGCTCCCACAGATGCACACATTCAAGCATCAAGACCTTAAAACACCGGTACCTAAGACATCTTTGGTCCACTCATATTACTTTGACTGAAAATCAGAGGGAATTAACTCCTGGTCAAAGCCTTCGTTCTGTTCAATGAAACAACTTTGGGTCCTGAGAAGGGGAGAATGTCTCTCTCTTCTATTTTAGTGTAGATGGCTCTATAATGAGGTATGTACCTGTACAGGGTTTTCTTTTGAGGATCAACTAAACTTTCATACTTTCAAAAATGAGAAGGAAGAACTTCCTGAGTTTAACAAGTTTCTTCCCAATCTCTGATGACTTGACATCTGGAAATCTTATTATATTTTGCTATTTCATCCATTTATTACAATTATATTAATTTTGGAGAAGGCTGTCATCTTCTGTTTTCACCCAATAAATCATACTTAAATGATTAAATATCTTATATTTAGCAATTAACAAAGGACTTTGATCTTTTCCAAAATCACTCTGAAACTGCCTATATTATAATGACGCACACTTGACCGCTCTCAAATAGAAAACTCACCAAGAGAAAAGAGGGACTTCTGTTCTCAATTGAAATGAGGTCTGGATGTCAGAGGGCAGGAGAACGTCCATTTTAAAGGACATTCATCTCTTTATTGGGTAGTGTTATTAGACTCAGTGTGTAAAGTAGAAAAATAACACATTTGGGCAGCTTGAAATCGCCAGACTTGTTTGACAGCTGAGGCAAGCTGCATTCATTTTTACCTTCCTCTGCTATTAGCAAAAGCACAGTGCGATGCTTGGAAAGTCCCCACTCAGCAGATGACCACATGTGGATAAATGCATCGTTGCATAAGAAGCATTTCAAATCAGGTCTGTGTGTTTAGAATCAGACAGGTAATGAGAAGGAGAGTTCAACCCTGAGAATCCACTGCTACTTGGATAGTTTCTTCTGGTAGCGTGGGTAGGCTAGTACATACACGTGAAACTAACACTGGGGAAGCTGAGGCAGGAGGACTGCAAACTGAGACCATCCTGAGCTACATAAGATCCTGTCAAAATAAAACAACAACAAACCAAATAGGAAAACAACAACAACACACACACACACACACACACACACAACGAGAGCGAGAGTGAGATTCTTCCAAAGTTCAGGAAGTTGTGCCTTGGTTTTCCTCCATTGTCCAGGCTCCCTGGAACATTGTGTTCTCCTCATAGTGACTGAACCATTCAGCTGTCAAATTGGTTCCAAATACTTTCAGATTCCAACCTCGTGTACATCATTTACATCATTCATCAGCTATTTGGCTATGGGGAAAATTCTTAGCCTTTGTTTTATATTTTGATCCGTAGTTAATCATTGTTTATATTTACAGAATAAAATGTGGTATTTAAATAAATATGGATGAGGTTTAATGGCTAAATTAAGCTAATTAATCTATCCAGTGCTGTTTTTAGCAGTTTTGTGTATATGGTACACTCTCATTACCTACAGTCACCATGCCGTACAATGATTCCTAAGCTCTGCCCTCCTAACTGCAACTTGGTTCCCTTGACCATCCCATAATGCTTCCTTTTCTGTACAGTGTTTTCCTCTCTGTCTCTGGCTTACTTTATGAAACAGAGAGATATTTTAATGGCTTTAATATCAGTTCCATCTTTATAATAAAGGTGACATGAAATTTATTTCTTGGGGGAACAGAGATGATGAGCAACTGATATAAATATATTTGTATATATTTACATATTGCAAACAATTGTGTGATTGATGTACAGGTGTTAGTATGTCATCTGTGTGTCATGTGTGTGAATATAATAATAATATATCACCCTACCTTAGAGTTTCTATTGCTGTAAAGGGGCACAATGACCATGGCAACTCTTATAAAGGAAAACATTTAATTGGGGCTGGCTTCCAGTTTATAGGTTTAGTCCATTGTCATATGATGGGAAGCATGGCAGCATGTAGGCAGACATAACTGAGAGTTCCACATGTTGATCCCCAGACAGCAGGAAGTGAACTAAGCTAACCAGGCTTAGCTTGAGCATATGAGACCTCAAAGCCTGCCCCTTCAGTGACACACTTCCTCCAACAAGGCCACACCTCCTCCTAATAGTGCCACTCCCTATGAGTCAAGCATTCAAACACATGAGTATATGTGGGCCATACCCATTCAAACCACTACACACCCCAATCCTATTAACCCACAATATATACCACATATACTATACATATGTACTATGATGTATTATAGGTTAATCAATATGACTGCCAAAAATAAGATAGATAAAATAGATTATGCATATATATATATACACACACTAATATATGAACAGGTGAGGCATTATATCCTGACACAAGTGATTTTCAATTTCCTGACTTCCTTCACTCTCCTCTTTTCTCTCTCTCTCTCCTCCTTTCTCTTTTCTCTTCCTCCTGCTCCTTTGAGAGGCCTCTGAGACGGGTCCTCACTCACATTTATTTATTTATTTTTATTTGTGTTTGTGAGTTTCGCCTGAATGTTTATCTGTGCATGCTGTGCATACCTGGTATCCATGGAAGTCAGAAGAGAGCATGAGACCCCTTGTAACTAGAGTTGAAGATGGTTGTGAGCTGCAGTGTAGGTGCTGTGAGTTTGAACCAGGGTTCTCTGCAAGAACAGTTGGTGCTCTTAATCATGGAGCCATTTCTCCAACCCCTAGTGCCTCACTCTGTAACCCAGGGTGGGACTTACTTACTGTAGGTATCAGCTACTAGACAGGCCAGGATCCTCTCTATATACTTTAAATCAGCTTAATAATTTCTGCCAAAAAGTAAATTTTTTTCAGGGCTTACAGTGTCTACAGATCATTTTGGAGAACATCAACATCTTAACAAAATGCAGTTTTTGTATTTGAGACAGTATATTTCTTTATTAATCGGGTCTCATTTCTCTCAGAAATGATCTGCAACTTTATTAGAGAATTTCCAATATATATTCTATTGAAATTCATTCCTAAAAATGCTGTATTTATAGTGAGAGCCTGGGTGGAAACTTTTTCTTAATTTTATTTTCCTATTTACTTTCCAATTATTTGTTGTGATGATGGGGGAATTATATTGATTATTTGTTTTCCTAGAATCCTGGGAATTTACTGTATTATTTTTATTAGCTCTGGTGGTAATTTTCATTTTTGTAGTATAAATCTTGCATATTATTTTTAATTTAATTTACTTGCCTTCCCAAAGAGTTTTATTACCATTGAGTAAAAGATTTTGGGGGGATTTCACTGTTTTGTGCTCTCATACATTGCACTTGCTGGGATTCTGGCTCAAACTGGAATAGAAGCAATCCAGGTATATATCATTGTCAGCTTTCTGACCTTGGGAGGAAGCGTTTAGTGTCTTAATGCTTGGTAATTATTGTTCTGTTCAGTTGACGTCTCTTTATCAGATTTAATTTTTTTCTACTCCTAGATTAAGAATGTTTTTTGTTTTTTGTTTTTTATAAATGAATGTTGAGCTTTGACTTATTCTGCATCTAGAGCAAATCATCTCATGGTCATTTGTTTGTTTTTTCCGCTAGATATAGTAAGGGATGTGGGGACTTTTTGTTTTTGTTTGTTTAGTAATTTTTTAGTTTGGGTGGGTTTTTTTTTCAGGAATTGCAGCTCATTCTTGCATTTTAAGATATTTTTTTCTATGTTCCAGTGGCTACTATCCTGTCCAGGATTTTCATTTCTGTTTTTAAAAGGCTTGGTTTCCTTTCATTTTCCTCTCATTCCATTATCTTTACCAGATTTTCCTGTTGGGGTTACACTTGACTTTAAAAATAAACGTGGAATGTTATGTTTCCTGTCTTTACAGAAGAGTTTTATAAGGATACTATTATCACCCCTCGAAATATTACATAGGATTTACTACTGACACTGTGTAGGCTAGAGGCACACTTAAAGTTTTTATAATAAATTCAAAGTTTTTAAATACAGAAATACACAGACACTCTACTTCTTGTGGAATTGTTGATAATTTCATGATTCAATATATTCTAGCTTTGGGGCCAAAATGATAGCTTAGTGGTTAAGAACACTGCTCTATCAGGGGCCCAGAGTTCCGATCCCAGCATCCATGTGAGTGAGCTCATAAGTGGTCTATTAATTCAAGTTCCAAGGGGTCTGACATGCCTTCCTGAGCTGCAGGGGTATTTACATGTGCACGTGCACACACGCACACAAACAGAGACAGACAGACAGACAGACAGACACAGAGAGATAGAGAGACATAAGCACATTTTAAATTTTATCTAAAGTTGGCAAAAACTTATTATTTTTTACCATCCTTATAATTTCTGTCTTGCCCTGTGGGTAATTTAGAAATGTGAAGTTCAATATACAAATAATTAAGGCTATTAATTTCAACATTATTATTTTTACATGATTTTGCTCTCACTATTACATTGAGCTTTGTTATCAGAGTACATAGTTTGCATTATCATGGCTTTTATGTTTATAGTGATTTATTTTAATTCTAGCATATGGCCTATCCTATTAACATTCCATATACACTTAGCATTCCTGCTTCATCTGCCACTGTTGAAGATTGCACACACTGTCTTCATTTTTGTCGACTTTTTTTTTCTCAAGTTCTAACCAAAGAGGGGCACTTTCCATTCCTAAATCTTGTTCCTTTCCCTTCAGACGTGGTTGTGTGGCTTCATCTGTTCACACTTTTAGACATATAGACCTTAAGCCTCCACAGTGAATTAGTCAGTCTATTGATTATTAAATGCCCTCTTTTCTCTCCAGCAACAGCCAGTCCTCTGGAGACAAGCCAACTAACCTCTCTTTGCTTTTGCCCAGTGTATCTGTTTCCATCCTTCTTGGGCATGATCTCCCTGTGTCCTGGTCCTTAACAAGCATCTCTTGTCAATAGTATACAGTTAGTTTTCACACTTTTCAGCCAATTTGATCATCTCCACCTTTCACTGAACATTAATACTTAATGTAGCTCTTGGCTGGGCTGAGTTTTATTATTTGTCTCCACTCTTCACACTTTTTCCTGTCGCAGACCTTCCCATGTGGCTAATTTACCCCATGTTCTTGGCAAATTGACCAGATTTTAATAAAACTCTTTTTTAATTTCTATACTGTCACTTAACTGTAGCTTTTTTTGTTGCTGTAAAATGGCATGTATCATAATTTTTCATGTCTCCTTATAGTAAACACTGAGCAACTCATATAACATACAACCATTTCCAGCAGATAATTCTTGTCAATCCCCTCTGCTGGATAATTGTTACAAATGTTACATTTGTGTGTGTTATATATCCCATGATACAATATCAGCTCCCTTCAGCCATCAGCTGTCTTTCAGAGAAATCAAGAGCTATAGAGGTTTTTGTTCACACATTTCCACTTCTGATCTTATTTATTTGGTGGATCTGAGTTACCCTCTGCTGTCAGGCTCCTGTAAGAACTTGCTTTAACATTTTATGGAGAGCAGGTTAGTGCTAACATTTATATGAAAATGTTATTCAGTGAATCAAGATAATGAACCAATCTGCCCACACAGCACCTTTGAAAACAATGATTCCTACATTCTGCATTGCAGCAAAGATATTTATTCCTCAGCAAATACCCCTGGCTCACTCCACTTCTCAATCTTCCTGTCACTGAGCAGGGTATGGAGTCTATGGGTATGGCACTCCCAGGAAAAGCATTTAATAGGGATCTGATCCGTCTCTGCTCCCTTGTCTTTCAACCACCAAGGTCCTGTATGTTAAATATTTCAGCTACACTAACAAGTATGATCAGGGAACTGGAGAGATGGCTCAGCAGTTAAGAGGACCTCCTCCTCTTGTGGCTCTCACCTGCATGTAACTCCAGTTCCAGGGGAGTCAAAGCCCTCTTCTAGACTCTATAGTCACCCATGTGCGTGTGCACACGTGCATGCACACACCCACACCCACATGCAACACATTCTATATAAATAAATGAATAAATAAATAAATAAATAAATAAATAAGTAAAATTGAAAGACTAACAAGGCTTTCTCAAATATCATCCTAAGTGACATTTAATTATATTCCCAAAAGGAGTCCAAATGAGGTTTCAATGTACAGATTTGTTTGGCTAAATTGAGACTTCTTATCAAAGAACAGATTCACTCCCTCTCTATTTGCTCACTTTATTATATCCCACAATGAAGTTGTACTCAGTGTAGATTCTTTACACTTCATACAAATTTATTTCTTCATACTTTATACTCTTCCTTACTGTGCTACATGATACATTCTTACCATAATTCACTCTATCTGGATATTTAACAATAATCCTGTTGATTAGAGTCCACGCAGTGCTAATGGATACAATGGAGTCATTTTTAATGGCAGTCCACCACACTGTATGATATCTCCACAATTCATAGGATGTTGTACCCTGTACAGTTCATGTGGTTAGGCCTCTGGAGTAAAGGATGCTTTCTGAAAATACTGTGTGACTGTGTTCTATACCATTTGAAAGGCACCTAGGATCACCTGACTCCTGTGTCACAATACTTGAGCTGAAAAGATAGCTCAGCAGTTAGGAGCATTGGCTTCTCTTACAAGGGACTAAAGACTCAACCCCCACATCAAGTGGCTCAAATACCCATGAAGCTCCAGCTCTAGGGGATCTGAGGCTTTTCAGAACTCCATGGGTAACACACACACACACACACACACACACACACACACACACACACACACAGTGGACCTTATAGTGATCTAGCTCATTGCTATGTCAAAAGATATGATCTATTTTAGAGAAAACAGTCTCCATACTAAGTCCAATTCAGCATATATTTACTGAGCAATTACCATTGTTTGACAATCAGACTTTAGGGAACACAAGGCATGCCCCAACCATAACCCTCAATAGGATCATGGTAGCAGCTCAATGAGTGATTGATGACCTTGATTGCTCCATGGCCTTATTTTATAGTAGAATGTCACTACTCATCAACCATACAGAAAGCAGTACACACAGCCTCAAGTTACTTCAGGATGCTTTTGCATCATTTCTTAAATACCACCAAAGCCTTTATGACTTCCAGGGGTGGGGGGGGATCCTGCCTTAGTGATTAGAAAAATACAAGCCTGGCCATTTGCAGATCTCACAGGAAGATGGTGAAAGAATTTCCTTTTCTTCATGAGCTTCCTAAAATGTTTTTCCATCATACAATAAATTGCACTTGGTTCTCTCATCCCAGGAGCATAGTTTTCTGAGTTTGTTTTTAAACATGGCAAGGGTTTGAAGACAGCTGCCACTGGAAGCATCGATGGCTTTATCCTCTTTGGTGAGCCGCTGAGTACATTAAGACATAGCAGCACTTTCCCAAGAGCTACATCCAAGCTGAAGGAGATTAGGACAGGACTCAACTCGTGAACACAAGAGACAGCACCTGATAAAAATAGACACACATTTGCAAGCGGCTAAATTAAGATCCATGGATAAACGAGTCAATGTGAGTTAGGAGGAAAACTCAAATAGGGCAGAAAGAAAAGGCCCTGGCCTCATTGTTTATTATATAATCAAGGGTAAGACCAAATCCTGTGTAGCTTAAGTCTCACCTTGGACATTGATTAGCTGTGTGTTCTGTGTTCTACTTAATCTTTCTGAGCCTTATCTCCCATACTGTAAAGATAACTTTGTATCTCCTTTTAAAAATTTCCAGAAGAGTCAAATATTACTGCTAGTGAATATTTGTCATAGTGTGTGTGTGTGTGTGTGTATGTGTGTGTGTGTATTAATTCTCAAGACGGTGATATAGATATGAGGAAGACAGTTGAATATTGGCCAATAATGTCTAACCCAGGAAAGTATCAATTATGGTTATGAGCTTTACAACCAATATCTAAGAATGTAGATTACAAGTGACCACAGTTGTGAGCTCCTTGAGAGAAAGCATTCAATTTAATCTAACTATACAAAGAGTGGTATGCCTATCATCATGTTACCAGAATGTAGAAAATAAGGTTTCACCTTTCAAAGAGCATCTTGTCTCAGAGGAGAGAAAGATGAACCACTCAGAAAGACAAGGGACTGAAGTAAGTATCATGTGATATTCAAATAACATTCTAACCTTGGAGAAGGGATGTGTGTGATAGGGACAAGGAGAGGACAGTTATATTTAACCTTGAAGGATCTACAGCATTGTAAGAGATGAAAGGGAGCAGAGATGATATGACTTAGGAATAAGTAGAAAGAAAGAGTCCTAGAGACAAGAAATGAAAGGGGCCCAGCACATTCTCATTTTTACATTTCCAAGACAAACAGTGGGTACTTAAGATGAGAAAATTATGGCATTTGGTTAGAATTCTTCACCTATATAGATGGGTCAGAAGGCACCTCTGAACAGGTAGGCACAGGGATCTTTGGATGGATACCATGCCTGTGGTTATACATATGGAAGGACTGGAAATTCTTCATGAATTACAGACACTGAAAATCAATAGGATGATATCTCTATCTCCCCCTTTCTCTGTCTCTCTCTGTCTCTGTCTCTGTCTCTCTGTGTGTCTCTCTCTGTCTGTGTGTGTGTGTGTGTGTGTGTGTGTGTGTGTGTGTGTGTGGTTTACATGTGGAAGACAGTAAACAACCTCATATTCTTTCCTCTGGCACTGTTCATTCTGTTTTATAAGACAGGGTCTCTAATTGGCCTAGGTTCTCCAAGTAGGACAGGATGACTGGCCAAGGAGCTTCAGGGATCTGAGTTCCTCTACCTCCCCAGCAGTGGCATGATCTACCACTTCCAAGGTGAGTCACTAGTTGGCCCGAGACACACAGCCAAAACGAATGAGATCCTTGACTTCTGCATTATGAAATGTCATGTCATTATCAATTTGTAGATACAAGGATAATGATAGTACTAAGATCAAAGGGACATGAGGTTTTGATGTATTCCTGGGACCTTCTGAAAAAGATGGAAATGAAGTCACCAGGCAATAGAGAAGGGGAGCAAGGGCAGAGACTTCAAGAACACGTGTACCCAAGGAGTGGGGGTGAAGAGAAGAGAAATTAGTATAGAAGAAGCAGTTAGAAGCATCAGAGTGAACTCACAGGTCACATAGTGAAAGAGAATTTATCACTGAAGACAAATAGCATCACAGCTCTGTGGAAGAGTAAACAACAGTTATGATCAAGAACCATGGGTGACCTTGAGCACAAAGCACCTGTAAGAAGGTGAGGTTACATGCAGAGCCACAGAGTCAACAGGTCTATGTGAGATTATGACATGGTGCTTGGAAAGATACTGGTTTTAGGAATTTGGCAGCACACCTGAAGTAGAATTATGGGAAAAGCCCACAGCCAATTTTATCTCTTAACTGTTCTCATTCCAAGTGCTTTGAACAAGCATGTTTTAACTCCTATTACCTTATATCCTGATTCATACTGTCTAATTACCTCAAGATCACCTTCTAAGGCCAGGACTATGGGTAACAATTCCACATTTACAAGCCAAAACATAAAGAATCCAGCAACCAGGTCACATAGTTAATGTACAGCAGCGTCAAGGCAAGGACCCAGCCCAGAATTCTATCTATGCCATCCAACATTATTTCCATTGTCCCAAACATACTGTACAGTTCTGCTGCTGGTGTGGTTCTTTTTGTCTGTCAACAAAACATCGGGGTCTATACATAATTTCCATATGAAGAAGAGTAATCATTATGATACACCAAAGACAAGGAGAATTTCAGTCCAGCATGGGAAGCACAGGCCGGTTAACTTGACTATGAACTCTTCAGGCCAGCCCATATGTGCTGCCGTGGGGATTTATGGTGTCTCCCCCTCATCTTCTGCTTTTGAATTGTGGAGAACAGCTGTGGCATTCTCGGTGACTTTATTTACCTCACGTCCTTTCTATCAGCAGACACTGAAGAATGCAGCAGAGAGCTCAACTTTCTGATCATAGCAAAACCCACGTACAAGGCTGAAGAGATAAACTCAGTGATTCAGAATGTTTGCTACTCTTGCCTAGGACCGGTGTTTAGTCCCCAGCACCCACAGTGGGGATGCTCACAGTTGCCTGTAACTCCACCTCCAGGGGAGCCAATGCCTAACTCTCTAGAGCACCTGCAGGTGTGTTCACAGCCACACACAAATACACATAAATAAAATTGAAGTCTTTCTGAAATCTTTTTAAAAAGTCCTTTGCTTTCCTGGACTAGACAAATTGGTGTTTCACATACACTCCTTGGAATGGTCCAGTTCTTTGCTGATAGCCACGGTCTTCCTCTCCTACTCTCCCTTATAAAGTAGTCAAAGCTGAACTTAATGTTTGTGTAGGGGATTTACTAAGGAAGAAAATAAGGCTAGACGGGAGGTTTGCAACATGGACTCACATCTGCCACTTGAACACATCCTTCTTTAAGGGCTCCAAAACCTTCATAATCTAGATGAAGATATGTGTGCCTACTGGAGTACTGTAGTTGCTAGATGGAGTGAATGAAAGAAATGTTCCTTCTGGGGCACAATGCCATCTAGAGTTAAACTATATCTGTCCCTTGTACACTCAACTCAAGAGAGATTTAGCATCCATAGGGCAGAACCCAGGGCCAGAGAACATCTGAAACAAGCATCTAATGTGTTTTCCTCATATCACTTCTCCCTCTTCCTTCAAGGAGCCTCTGTGTGGTTCTCTTTTCAAAAGCCATTTCAAATGAAATTAAGAGACAAAATACCCTCCCCTTCCCCCAATGATACAAAGAAACCCCAACCCAAAGCTAAAATCCATGAACACCACTCAACTAATAAAAAACTGTGTCCTTGATTTTTTTTCCGTAAAAGACAGTCTGTGAGGACATATGTTGCCTTTTAAATCCATCAAATTGTCGCCTATCATGGGTTATAAACACATAAAATGCAGTTGGATACATTTTAAAAATGAGAAACATAGGGCAGGAAAACCAAAGGAAGATAGAATAAGAGCGTGAAAATGAATAATAGAAACGGTAAGAAGAGAACGGCTTTTGTGTTCTAAGCAGAAAGTTGCTTTTGTGCCTCTAAGCAGAAAGACAGAAAAGTGACTTGTGAAATTTATAGCCTGCAGAAGATGAAAAAGCCGAACACTGGGTGAGGCACAGCTGCCGCTGGCCTGGAGACTGTAGCTGGGTTTTGCCCTTGAGTCTTTGTGAAGAAGCAATGCCATGACCATTCCAAAAGATGCTCTACAACCACCTTGGGAAGCTCAGCTTCTGCTGCAAAGTCAGCATTGCCTCCCAGCAGACAAATCTGATTATGTCCTTCGGGTCTTTAGGTGCATTAGTACCTTCTGTGTTGCATTGCTTCTGAGAAGTGTGCTAATAAAAAATGTTTGGTAATCAGTTCCTGGAAGAAAGGAAGGCCTTGGTTGATAGCTTTGGCTAATGACTTCAGGGTAAATACCCCTACTATGGCCAGGTTCAGGCCACTAACATGGCATCATGGAAGGTGCATTAGAAAGACTATCTAGCACACAGCCTCAACAAACACAAATAACCTCAAGTACATTTCCAAGAGTTAAAAAGGAATTAGGAATGGATGAGTTCTGGGTACTAATTTTTAATACACTTTGTTTACTCATAAGCTTATATAATCTAGTTCTTAATAATAACTGCAGCTTGCAATTGCCTGGATATTTACCAGTTGGCTCTTGCAGACCCATCACAGACAGGTTCTAAAACCCCATGACTTTAGAAGTATGACAAGATCTGTCCCCAGCTGTCTTCTCCAGGCTCATCTCTGGCTACATGCTGTATCCCACCTTCTGCTCCAACATTCTGAAGTCTGACAAATAATCTAAACTTGTTCCTCTATTAGACTTTTGTATACTTCTCTCTGACCTCAAAACCTCCACAGCTCTTCCCATACTGCAGACTTCCACTTACACATTTTTCCCTCCAGGAAGTCTTCGAATTGGGCTACAATCTTTGTCCTACAATGAAGAATTAAGTTTTCTAGAACCTGGCCTTTGCCCTTGACTACTGCAGGTGATCTAAGCCCTTGAAGTCCTGCCCCATAAGAGTACTTTTGTTTTCTTGAGTAATTCTCAACAGTGTAAGTTAGCAATAAGATGTGTGAGCAAGGCTTTCAGCCATGGGGTGTCTCCTTGACATTGAGAGGGGCTATAAAGGAAGGTTAACCACATTGGGGGTGTTAACTTTATGTTAATGAACCCTAGTTTTAAAAAAAAACTGGATATTAAGGCTCTGGTGAGTTTTTCTCATTACATGTAGCTGTTGGAAGAAATTTGCAGCATCCACACTGATCCCCTAGGAGAGGCCAGCAAATGGCTTCGTATAGAACTCCCCTGGGATCCATCCCATGGACCACATTCCTCAGCTGCTCATATCTTTATTCTGTCTGTAATAAACCATAATTATGATCATAACACACTGCAGTGAGTTTTGCAAGCTCATTATTGAACACAAGGTAATTTGTAAACCCCCAAATACGATTAGTGTCTGAAATGAAACTAACTCTAGGGACTCCCAAATTCTGTGGCACTTCACGTGCTTTCACTTTCTGTCACATCTGTGTTAGCCTGTGCCACCTTTGCCCCATTTTTTTATTTGTTTGTTTGTTTTTCTGATAGAGAAGAGATACTGGGCCTTGCTCATTGTTTCTTCCTCAGGACCTAGCCCCTGGTAAAACATAACTACCCAAGAAACAGTGATGAACTCTCTAGACCATGTTCTCACATTGTGATGTTCATATGTGTTCCTAGGACAACTGTTGCAGAATACTTGCTTAACTGTGCAAAAGATGTGCTGCATTTGTTTAACTATGTAAAGATGTGCTGCATTTGTTTAACTATGTAAAGATGTGCTGCATTTGTTTAACTATATAAAGATGTGCTGCATTTGTTTAACTATATAAAGATGTGCTGCATTTATTTAACTATATAAAGATGTGCTGCATTTGTTTAACTATGTAAAGATGTGCTGCATTTGTTTAGCTATGTAAAGATGTGCTGCATTTGTTTAATTATGTAAGGATGTGTTGCTGTTTTACCTTGCCTGCCTAAGGTACCTGAGTTGTCTAATAAAAAGCTGAATGGCCAATAGTGAAGGAGGAGGTTTAGGTGGGATTTTGGGCAGGGCTAGTAAGTAGGAGGAGGAATCTAGGTTCAAGGAAGAAAGAAAAAGAGATGCCAGGGAGATGCCAGAGGCCAGCCAGGCAGCCATGGAGGAAGCAGGGAAGTAGGATGTACAGAATGAAAGAAAGATAAAAAGCTCCGAGGCAAAATGTAGGTGAATAGAAACAGGTTAAATTAAGTTAAAAGAGCTAGTGGGACAAGCCTAAGCTAAAGCTGAGCATTCATAATTAATAAAATACCTCCATGTCTTCATTTGGGAGCTGGTTGGTGGCCCAAAAGAAAATTCCAACTGCAAAGTACTTTTATTTTAACGCAAATCAGTTAGCTGGGATACTACTAACTAGAAGGCTGTTCAATGGTATCAGTTCTGTGAGTGGGAGAATGCACATCTGTCTAGCTATCTAAGTTTTATCACTTTTCTTAAATAAGTGAGATCACAGACAAGTGGAAGGCTATTTTTTCAGATAAACATCCATCGAACTGTGTCTCTCAACTGGCCCTCTGAGGAACATAAAGGCTTGTGTTCTGGGGTGTCCATGGGGTTCAGAAAAAGTTCTGGAACAGAAGCTTTAGAAGGCAGGATAGAATTGACAAGGACCTGAGGAAAATAAAGGCATTTGACCAGGATGCCTGGCTCTACAGAAGTTGGGCACGTTATTAAATCCCCTTTGTTTGTTGTCTGTGGGAGTACAAAGACCTGAGAAGTTAACCTGAGGCTGTGGCGGAGAATATGAGAAGCCGAGTCCTTTTCCCGCCTGCTATACAGTTTACACCTAAAGAAGATAAAAGAAGGTGACAAACTTAAGAGCCATGAAAATACCACAGCACATGTACAGTATTAGCAAACTAGGAGCATGCACTAATGGACCCTTGCCTAATGGTATTGGGTTGTTAATTAGTATAAAGGGGAAAACACACCGCAAATCACAGGAGTCCAACAGGTAGCAGGTGAAACCTCGGGCAAAATGACATCAGCTGCTTTCCTTGCTATTTATTTATCCTGGGCCAGACACTGGGAAAAATGCTTTTTGATGTTGCGCTTTATCCTCAAGACTCCATAAGGTACTATTATCCCAATTCAGTACCACTAATATTCCTTTTGAAATTCTTTTAGTCGTGTATATTAACCACACTAAATAATGTGTTTCTTTACAAGGTTTTCATACATGCACAAAACTGATGTCAATTTTTCTTTTGAGTGTGGGTGTGTATGGAATGGTACAAGGTATGCATGAGGGAATGTAGGTGTACTTGCTGTTGTGTTATTCCTCTTCCCCATCATTCTCCACCTTAGTTTGGGAGGCAGGGCCTCTTGTTAAATTGGGAGCTGGCCATTTCCACTAGAATGGCTGGACAGCAAGCTCGAAGATTCCATCTTTTTCCATTCCCCTGGCTCTGGGGTCACAGACACACACTGCACACTGGGGTCACAGACACACACTGTACACTGGGGTCACAGACACACACTGCACACTGGAGTCACAGACACACACTGCACACTTGGGTCACAGGCACACACTGTACACTGGGGTCACAGACACACACTACACACTGGGGTCACAGACACACACTGCACACTGGGGACACAGACACACACTGCACACTGGAGTCACAGATACACACTACACACTGGGGTCACAGACACACACTACACACTGGAGCCACAGACACACACTGCACACTGGGGTCACAGACACACACTACACACTGGAGCCACAGACACACACTGCACACTGGAGTCACAGACACACACTACACACTGGGTTTACACACACACTGCACACTGGGGACACAGACACAAACTGCACACTGGGGTCACAGACTCACACTACACACTGGGTTTACACACACACTGCACACTGGGGTCACAGACACACACTGCACACTGGGGTCACAGACACACACTGCACACTGGGGTCACAGACACACACTGCACACTGGGGTCACAGACACACACTGCACACTGGGGTCACAGACACACACTGCACACTGGGGTCACACACACACACTACACACTGGGTTTACACACACACTGCACACTGGGGACACAGACACACACTGCACACTGGGGACACAGACACACACTGCACACTGGAGTCACAGACACACACTGCACACTGGGGTCATAAACACACACTATACACTGGGTTTACATACACACTGCACACTGGGGTCACAGACACACACACTGGACACTGGGGTCACAGGCACACACTGTACACTGGGGTCACAGACACACACTGCACACTGGGGTCACAGACACACACTGCACACTGGGGTCACAGACACACACTACACACTGGAGCCACAGACACACACTGCACACTGGAGCCACAGACACACACTGCACACTGGAGCCACAGACACACACTGCACACTGGGGTCACAGACACACACTGCACACTGGGGTCACAGACACACACTGCATACTGGAGTCACAGATACACACTGCACACAGGGGTCACAGATACACACTGCACACTGGGGTTACAGACACATACTGCACACTGGGGTCACAGATACACACTGCACACTGGGGTCACAGACACACACTGCACACTGGAGTCACAGACACACACTGCACAATGGGGTCACAGATGCACACTGCACACTGGAGTCACAGACACATTGCACACTGGGGTCACAGACACACATTGCACACTGGGGTCACAGACACACACTGCACACTGGGGTCACAGACACACACTGCACACTGGGGTCACAGACACACACTGCACACTGGGGTCACAGACACACACTGCACACTGGGGTCACAGACACACACTGCACACTGGGGTTACAGACACACACTGCATGTGGTTTTTGGGTCCTTTTACTTACACAGCAAGCAGTTCCCCCACTGAGCCAGCTCCCAGCCTCTGTCCTCAGATGAAGAGACATGGAAACTAAGATTTAATAAGTTAGCAGGTTGTAGTGCTGCCCGCCTTTAATCCCAGCACTCAGGAGGCAGAGCCAGGCAGATCTCTGTGAGTTCGAGGCCAGCCTGGTCTACAGAGCGAGTTCTAGGACAGCCAGAGATATACAAAGAAACCCTGTCTCAAAAATCAAAATCAAAAACCAAAATCAAACAAACAAAATACATCACAAAGTTAAAATGTTGAGATTCCCACCTGGGTCTGTTTCTGGAAAACTTAAGTTCTTACTATGACACATCCCTGTCCCTTCCTGGAGGAAGAAGAGATGTAGGGAACAATTGTCAGGTCCAGGCAGCTATGATTAAGGATTTTATCATGGCTCACATCAATATTGCCACAGACTGAGGAGGGACTGATCATAGATATTTCAACATGAACGGAAACGTCTGCCCTTAACCCTAGCAAAAGCTATAGTCCCCATTATAGATTAGGTCCCTATGACCAGAAAAAGCTTGTCTTTTGGAAGCTTGGAGTTTTATTTAGTCTATTTTAAAATCCAGTTGAGCAGGGCATGCAGACAAGAATTAATTCACGACAACTTGTTCTCAAACTGTGAATTTGGAAGGACATTTACAGTATTCATTAGCTTGCAGATTCACACTCACACCTGTGTTGGGGAACTGTTCTATCAGTTCCTGGAAGTGAGAGAACAAAACATATGAAGAAACCAAGTTGTGTCTTTTTTCTCTAACTTGCAGTGGTTAAAGACCAGTCAAGTAAGCTAAGCATGGTAGTCAGCAGTCTATGCCCCAGCTGCCTCCTACTAAATCTGTAAGTCTTCTTAGAGGTCGTTTGTGCTTCCTGCTCCAGATTCCTCTAGTGGGAATCACACAGAACACACAACCTACATTGTTAGAAGTTGATTCCTCATTGCATTCTCCAATAGTTTCTTGGCCAATAAATTCCACACCAGATCTTATTTCAAGGCCGCTGTAATGTGAATGACACTACCTTAATGCTGATACACGCCACTCTATGACCTACTGATGCTCAACAGAGGAATTCAGTGAGGGAGAAGGGGGGTTCACAGTGATTCTGTGATCCTAGTGATGCAAGGTGGTAGCATCCTTGTTAAAACTGATCTTCTGATTTCTGTTCTGCTATGCTCACCTCATTATGGGTTAGTCCAGTTTCTTTCTTATGACCCTGTAATGGTTTGGATGAAATTGGCCCCTAAAGGCTCATAGGGAGTGGCACTCTTTGGAGGTGTGGCCTTGTTGGAGTAGGTGTGGCCTTGTTGGAGGAAGTGTGTTGCTAGGGACGGACTTTGAGATTTCCAGAACTCAAGCCAGGCCCAGTGTATCTCTCTCCCCCTGACCGCCTTTCATCCTTCTCCAGCACTATGTCTGCCTGCATGTTGCCATGCTTCCCACCCTGATGACAATGGACTAAACTTCTGAACTGTAAACCAGCCCCAACTAAATAATTTGCTTTATAAGAGTTGCCATGGTCATAGTGTCTCTTCACAGCAGTAGAAACTATAACTAAAGCCACAGCTAGTCAGCCCAGCTTTATTAGTATTTCTGGCCAAGAGAACAATAGGCTTCTCCTTACACAAGTGGTGTGACATTCACCCCATTTCCATCCAGTTGTGGACTCTAAGAGTCTGTACAAAATTTAACAACTGGTTAACTGGAAAGTATCCTACTAGACCCATATGATAACTCACCTTCCAGAGAAAATGAACCAAAGCAGATGTTCTATACTCCGCGTTCCACTCTACCTGACAAGAAGTGATTTGGGGCAACAATGACATCAAAAAAGATTGCTAGGTGGCTTAGTTAGGATTTCTATTGTTGCAGTGAAACACCGTGACCAAAAAACAAGTTGGTGAGGAAAGGGTTTACTTGGCTTACACATCACCAAAGGAAGTCAGGACAGGACCTCAAACAGGGAAGAATCCTGGAGGCAGGAGCTGATGCAGAGACCACGGAGAAGTGCTGCTAACTGGCTTGCTTCCCTCTGCTTTCTTATAGAACCCAGGACTACCAGCCCAGGGATGGCACCACCCACCATGGGCTGGACCCTCTCCCATTGATCACTAATTGAGAACATGCCTTACAGCTGGATCTCATGGAGCCATTTCCTCAACCGAGGCCTCTTCCTCTCTGATGACTCTAGCTCGGGTCAAGTTGCCACACAAGACCAGCCAGTATACTGGGGGGAAAAACTTCTCGGGAACGGAAGGGACCAAGCAAATATTGCAGCTAGGCCTTGAGATCCTGTGCAAAGGAGGACTGATGTGGGCAGGATGGAGTGGTCCAAGGACAATGCCCTTGACCT
Organism: Peromyscus leucopus; assembly: GCF_004664715.2. NCBI lineage: Eukaryota > Metazoa > Chordata > Mammalia > Rodentia > Cricetidae > Peromyscus > Peromyscus leucopus. Next base: position 26,603,987 of record NC_051084.1, on the reverse strand, counting down.
TCCTCGCCACAACTTCCCAGGAGATTCCTGCCCCCTGTGTGTCAGTTAGCCCACACTTCAGCCATTTCACACTGTTGTTTGAGGTCCCATGTATTTGAACCATCAAAAATTCCCGCCTTTTGCTCAATTTTTTTTAAGAGAAAGAATGGGAGCTGGAGAGAGGCCTGGGCTTAAACACATAATGAGCTTTAAAAGCACAAACATGAAGGCTAGAATTTGGGACTGGAGATGTGAGTCAGGGGTTAGGGGGGCTAATTGCTCTTCCACGGGACTTGATTTTGGTTCTGAGCACCTACATCAGGCTGCTCACAATCATCTGTAAGTCTGTCTCCAAAAAACCTGACACATCCTCTCTAGCCTCCGTGGATACACACACACACACACACACACACACACACACACACACACACACACATACACACACAAATAAGAAAGAAAACAAATCTAAAATTTTAAAAAAAAAGATTAGAGTTTGAAACCCCAGCATCCACATAAAAGCCAGATAGACATGGTAGCCTACCATCCCAGCACTTGGGAGCTGAGTAATAACACTGGGTCTCTGCGGCCAGCTGGCTTGCTGGACTAACTGAATTGCAAGCTCTGGGTTCAGCAAGAAATTCTGCCTCAGTGAAATAAAGTAGAAAGTGATCCAGAAAGACACCACAGGTCACACTCTGGGTGCATGACAGGGAAACATGCGCCCACCCACACATAACATGAAGAGAGAGAGAGAGAGAGAGAGAGAGAGAGAGAGAGAGAGAGAGAGAGAATATCAAATGTGTATCTACAGTTCAGGTGGGTCCCTCAATTTTCATGTGTTGGATATATTCATGTGTTGATAATGTTTGGAGATGGGTTATTAAAATTAGATAAAGACATCCAAGTTAGGCCCATAGATGGGACTGGTGGCTTTATAAAAAGAGAGATCCAGGATAATGGGACTTGATGTGTTTCACCATTTGTCCCCTCTGCCTTGATACAATGTAACCAGAGGCCTTCACTTGGTCATGGACATTAAGGAATGAGCTACTTTTAGTTTTGTTTTTTTGTGGGGTTTTTTGGATTTTGTTTTTGAGGCAAGGTCTACAGACAAGGTCTATAGTGAAGGCTAGTCTGGAACTCACTAATGTAGCTCACAGACTGGCCTCGAACTTGCACCGTCCCGCCCCTTTCTCCCGAGCGCTGGGATAACAGGCATGCACCACTACGCCCTGCAATAAATTTCTTTTCTTCATCAATTAGATTATAGCAACCGTTACAGCAACATAAAATGAACTCAATCTTTGGGTGCAAAATGCCAGGATGATTTTTGTGGATGATCTCTTGTGCGTTCTCAGTACAGCCTCATTAATGGGCAGCCACGCCAAATAGACACAGACACAGAAACTTCTAGAGACATTTCTAAGGCAAGGGTGACTTGACTAGATCGTGGAGTAGCTGATTTCTTTACATTTAAAAGGACTTGCCAACTAGGGATTTTTTCAAATACTGATTTGATGAGGTAGGGAGTAGCTTCAGAGAAGGGTATGAGAGAATCATATTTATGTGACTGTGAATTTTCTAGGCAAAAAGGACCTGAGACACACTTTTTTAAAATAGCCCAATAGGAAAATCTTGGTGTGAGCAATTCACACTTGAAGTGATGACACTGTCTTTGAAACACCAGGGAAAGCGGGGTGTTTAATGTGTCTTCTAGACAATTACAAAGCATCCCTTGATCAAAACCCTCTGTGAGAAATATTGACAAACCTGCCCAGCTACAGAACTCTCCCGGAGAGAAAATGATCTATGAGATTACCTGCTGGCGGGTTCATGGGTCAAAATGTCGATATCCAGTGAAGGACATAGAAATAAACACCCAACGCTCACTGCACTGACATCTGTATTTATGGACCTCTGAAGGCGGTTAGGCCATCAAAACCAGTTAGAGCAATTACAGTTTTCCCCAGCTAAACGGGAGAGAAAGAGCCCGAACTCTGTGTGATGAGACCTCAATGCAGCAAGATAATCCAAAATTGCTTTTTATTCATGTGGAGGGAATTCAGCGCTATTTTATCTTGTCACTCGTAATTGTCTGATTAAATGAATACAGTGAAGATGTATTAATGTAATGAAGTCAAACACTCAATTAGGTTTTATTTTCTCTCCCCTCCTTGCATTGTTTGGCATTCCCACAGGATCACACGCACAATGGCCCTCTCCCTGTTGAGTTGGGCTCCTTCATAGTTGGCAAATATTTATTCTTTTATCTATGTTTCAACTGGCATGCAATGAATGGTTCCTTTTTTTTTCTGTCTTGACTCCTGCTGTCACACAGTATAGGTGATGTTTTTAGGCATAATAGTATTTTGGAGATGACATAAATCACTAATGCAAGACAGGTTTGCGGAATTCAAACAGCAAATCTCTTTGAAGGGACAAGAGAAAGTATAAATGGCGGTGCCTGGAAAGGGCTGTGATTTCTACATGTTGACACGGAGCTTGAATACACTCTGGAGAATGCTGTGACAAATTGTAAACCTTCTGAAGGGTTAAAAATAAAGACATACAGACAGAGAGGCATCATTTTGGGCCAATACAATGACAATGTCATACAATGCAGCCCCTAAGTAAGAGCCAAGGTTCCAGAATGGAGAGCTGCCTCTAGCCACTCGATGGCTGTATAACTTCCCGTGTAAGTTGTCATCTCACTGTGTTTTCTCGTGGCTGTGCCAAAGAAGAGAGCCGCCGCAAGCTGCCTGCACACTGCCATGTTTCCCACCAAGATGATAATGGACTAAACCTCTAAAACTTTAGGCCAGACCCAATTCAAAATTTTCCTTTACAAGAGTTGCGTTAGTCATGGTGTCTCTTCACAGCAATAGAAACCCAAACTAAGACATTACTCAAACTGCAGCCCTCCGTATGCCTCTATTCTCTTACCTATCAAATGAAAATGATGATCAAACCTTCCTCATGTAACAAGAGTTTTAAATCATGACATCCCCACAAAGCTCTTGGTAGAGAGATTATAGTAAACAATAATGTTGCCCAAAATGTTATCACTAAAGTATTGATTGGTATTCAATTCAAAGAGCATTTATTTTGTGACCCACGTATACAAAGAAGGTTGATAGCCTCTGATGCAAACACATGACCACTGTCTTCAGGTTGGGGGTTGAGTCTTAAGGTTACTATTATCTCCAAGGTTGATCGTTGTGAGCGCTTGGGAGGAATGTTGTAAGTCTCCTTAATGGGCCCTGCTTCCACTCTTCCTGCTACTAGAAGCCATGATATGAGGAAAGTCAAGGATCTTGACAGAACTTCCCAGGGTCCTTCTCCTGAACTTATGCACCAAGCAGTTAGTCTTGCCAAATACGGCATCCCTTTTTATGTAAGCATGTAGGCATGCATGTGTGCATGCATGTTTGCATATATGATGCTCATATGTGAGCAGGTATGCATACACAAGTGTATGAATGCCTATGCAGGTACAAGTTTGATGTCAAGTATCTACCTTCATGGAGCTGTGCCTAATATACTCATGTGAGTCTCCTGTTGAACATGGAACTCTCAGATTTAGCTCTTCTGTCTAGTTAGCTTATCCAGGGACTCCCTGTCCCCATCCCCACACTCTAGGGTTGTGGGAGGACTGCCACTCCCACCTGGCTTTTATCTGGGTTCTTGAAATCTGAATTCTACCCTCTCATGTTTGTGCAGCAGCTGCTTTTCCCCCTGGACCCTCTACCTAGTCCCTGATATGGTCCCCTGAGTCCTCCTCAACTGCCAATATCACAGTTACCTTGCAGTCCATTCCTAACCCATGTCAGAGTCTTTGCTTCTGTGTGATCTGAACTCCCTCCCTTCCTGTTCTTCTCTCCTAAATTCTTACTACTGCTCCAGGTTTCAGCTCTGGTGACATCATAACTGAGGGAGCCCAGCCAGAACTTTTGCATTATCCATAGACGTTCTAAAGTAATCCCTTGATAATTTCCTTTTACACGCTATAATTTTCCATTTGGACATTAAGTATCTTGTGAGTTGTAATGCATCTATCTCTCCACAACTCAACACATAGACTTTGAATTCAAAGGCCAAGATCAGTTTTGGGGTCTCCCTTTTGTGCCCAGGTCTTTACATAAAGTTTGGCTTGCAGTAGAGATGAACAAACATAGCAAAAAATGCCATAGTATGCTGGCACACTTATAACCCTTGAACTGGAGAAATTTGAGGTAAGAGGATCATAGGTTTGAAACTAGCTTCAGATACATATCTGAATCTTTCCTATCATGGTGAGAACACAGAAGGCACCATCTTAGAAGTAGAGCACAGGACCTCTAAGACACCAAGCCTACTCTACCATGGTTGATGGACCATGTCCTTCAACCCTAAGCCAAAATGAATCCTTTCTTCCCTAAGTGGCTTTTTTCAGGTGTCTGCTGACAGAGAAGGAAAGTAGTCTAAATGATGTTTCCTGATGAATATGATTTCTCCCGTATTTTTGCTGTCTTTTTTGAAATTTCACAGGGCATCTGTGAGTCTCCCTGAAGCACTCAGTGGTGTCTCCTCTGTTGACTGCAGGAACAAGACATCTGTTGGAGCAGGACACTTGTCTATGGTCATCACTTCATGTAGGCTCCTTGCCCTTTCCCCTTCATTGTGGGGTTTCTCTGAAGGAAGTGATCATTTGCCTTCATAGACATGTCCTCTAAGTGTCTGGCCATGATCCATTTAACATAATTCAGTATGCTGTTCTGGTCCCCTCTGGGGTTTCCATTATGTGTGAGCATCTGAGGGCTTTTGCTTTATGGCATAATGTTTTGTGAGGTCATTTTACACAAAGAGGGAATAACCTGCCAATGGAAAGAAATATCATCTGTATCCAAATGTCTCTCTCCTTTGTTTTTCTTAAATGTTTTTTTTTAAGTATTTCTTCCTCTGTAAGAGCACCAAGCCCTAGTTTTCCTGCCTGCTAGTAGCTTTTTATGAAAGGGTCTCTCTCTCTCTCTCTCTCTCTCTCTCTCTCTCTCTCTCTCTCTCTCTCTCTCTCTCTCTCTCTCTCTCCCCATTTAGCTTTTAAAGCAGTACCAGATGTTGAAAGATACTTTCTCTGATTGGTGTCCAGAGAAAACAAAAAGCACATATCACTTCAAGACCGACCAGGGAAAAATGGACTGAGCAAAGGCTTCCAGAGTCAAACACACTGCAGATGGCACAAAAGGAAGCCTCTAGAATGACGTGTTTTACCCTTGGATTTCCATTGTTACCCTTCATAGTTGATTTACAGCACTGATGCTGTGGTTCAGAAGGAAAGATAAACAAGAGAAGAGAAGAGCCACACAAAAAGGATTTTGTTCTGCACTTTCGTATTTTGGTCTCCGGGCTTGTGATGTAATCCTAATGTAGAGTTAACTGAAGGAGGCAGCAGTTCTATGGGATGTTGAAGGATGTTTTAAGGAGGAAGGGGGAACTTGGGGATGGTCCCCAGCATGCAATGGCCTAACTTCTGATTCTTTAACTTTACAATAGTGCAAAAAAATTCTATGTTTAGTAGAACATATAGTTTGAATCTTAAACTCTGGTCTTTTCTCAGGTCGATGACTGTTATCGAAGGCTCTCTCACAACACTGGGCAGTGGGAAAAGCTCAGCCATGAGACCACAGGAACATTGGAACATGCCCCTGTGCTGTGGTATTCAGTAGCCCAGGGCATCTAATGCATTTTTACTTAGGGTATGTTTGACTTGGATGTATCGAGATATAATTCATGTAAGTAAAGGAATCTCCATACCCAAGAATTCAAATACGGACACCTGGACCCTAAGGTAACATATTAGAAGGCCAGGCCTTGGGCAGTGACTATCTCATGGGAACTATGCCCCAATGCAATGATTAGAGCCTTTATACAAGGGTGTGAGGGAACTAGCTAGGCCTTTGCCTGCCAGGCTTACCCATAGAGCATAGTATCTGCCTTTCTGTCATGGTGAGGGTACAACAGGAAGGTGCCATCTTCGAAGTAGATCACAGGCCTCACCAAGACACCCACTCTGCTGACATCTTAGACTTTCCAGCCTCCAAAATCATAAGAAATAATTTTCTTCTCTTATAAGTTGTCCAATCTAGGGTATTTTGTTATAGCATCACACATGGACTTAAACACCACATAAATTTGAGATATGTTAGGTTAAAAAACAGACTAAATTTTAAATTTTCAAGAGGTTTATGAAGGTCCAGACTTTATAATCTACACAGAATGCTTTTGTTGCCAAATATTTTATAGAACTACTGCCTTTTGGCATTCCCTCATGTGGGAACATTTTGCTAAAAAAAATATATAAATTTACTTTAAAAAACAAAGTTTATGATTTTAGTATTGTTTGTGATATAGCATTCACAAAAATGTGCACCTTCTGCCAGCATAGTATACATAGTCTAGAAGACAGCTCTTGTCTTCTGCCTCCAAAATGCACTCAGATATCTAGTTGCAAAAATATGGAAAATATTTAAAGAGGTACTTAATGAGACATTGCCATGGCAGTAGCTAAGGACAACACTTTGAAAAACTAATGAGGTGGTACCCTGGAGATCCCTGTAAGTACAGGAGGGATCCATAAGGAAATCACCAGGAATGGCTAGTGTGTTCCCATCCTGGTTTATCGAAAAGAGCATATTATAGTATTCCAGCAATTAACTTATATATGTATATGTATATATATATATATATATATATATATATATATAAAGTTCTTTGACTTCTTTCTTTCCAATTTGTATCCCCTTGATCTCCTTTTGTTGTCTTATCACACTAGCTAGAACTTCAAGTACTATATTAAATAGGTATGGAGAGAGTAGACAGCCTTGTCCTATTGCTGATTCTGCAAATAGATCCATATCTATCACCCTGTACAAAATTCAACTTCAAGAGGACCAAAGGCCTCAACATAAATCCAGTTACACTGAACCTGATAGAAGAGAAGGTGAGAACTAGCCTTGAGCACATTGGCACAGGAGACCACTTCCTGAATAGAACACCAGTAGCACAGACACTGAGATTGACAATTAATAAATGAGACCTTCTGAAGCTGATAAGCTTCTGTAAGGCTAAGGATGCAGTCAATAAGACAAAAATGGCAACCTAAAGAATGGGAAATAATTTTTCCCAATCCCACATCTGATAGAGGGATTATTTCCAAAATATATAAAGAACTCAAGAAACTAGACATAAAAAAACACATAATCCAATTAAAAATTGGGTACAGATATAAACAGAGAATTCTCAACAGGAATCTGAAATAGCTGAAAGACACTTAAAGAACTGTTCAACATCCTTAGTCATCAGGGAAATGTAAATCACAATGACTCTGAGATTTCATTTTACACCTGTCAGAATGGCTAAGATCAAAAACATTAATGACAACTCATGATGGAGAGGATGTGGAGCAAGGGGAATACTCCTCCACTGCTGGTGGAAGTGCAAACTTGTGGTTTCTCAGAAAATTGGGAATCAATCTACCTCAAGACCCAGCTATACCAGTCTTGGGCATATACCCAAAGGACACTCCATCCTACCACAAGGACACCTGCTCAACTGTGTTTACAACAGCATTATTCATAATAACCACAGCCTGGAAACAACCTAGATATCTTTCAACCAAAGAATGAATAAAGAAAATGTGGTACATTTACACAATGGAGTATTACTCAGCTATTAAAATAATGACATCAGGAAATTTGAAGGCAAATGGATGGAACTAGAGAAAATCATCCTGAGTAAGGTAATCCAGACCCAGAAGGACAAACGTGATATGTACTCACTCATAAGTGGCTACCAGCTGTAAAGCAAAGGATAGCTATTCTATAATCCACAGGCCTAGAGAAGCTAGTTAACAAGGAGGGTCTAAGGGGGATGCATGGATTTCCCTGGGAAGGAGAAATAGAAGATATCTCCTGGGTAAACTGGGGGTGGGTGTGGATGGGAACATGGGGTATCTGCTTGGGGGGCAGGATACAGGGGGAGAATAATGAAAGAGATGTCTTGATGGGGGGGGGCAATTCGGGATCAGCTAGAAACCTGGTACCAGGGAAACTCCCACAAATCTATAAGGATCACTCCAGCTAAGACTCCTAGCATTAGTGGATAGGAAGTCTGAACTGGCCATCTCTTGTAATCAGATTGGTGACTATCCCAGTTGTCATCAGAGAGCCTTCATCCAGTGACTGATAGAAAAAGATGCAGTGATCCACAGCCATGCACTGGGCCTTTGAATCCTGTTGAAGAGAAAGAGGAAGGATTATATGAGCCAGGGGGTCAAGGTCATCACAAGGGACCCCACAGAAACAACTAACCTGGGCTCATAGCAGCTCACAGACATTGAACGGACAGCTAAGGAGCCCTCATGAGACTAACCTAAGCCCCCTACATACCTGTGACAGTTGTATAGCTTGGTCTACTTGTAGAACTCCTAGCAGTGGGAGGAGGGCTTGTCCCTGACACTTTGGCAGGCTTTGGGGGACCTATTCCTCATACTGGGATGCCTTACTAAGCCTTACTACAGGGGAGGAGCTTAGTCCTACCTCAACTTGATATGTCATACTTCATTGACACCCATGGGAGGCCTATGCCTTTATGAACAGACACAGAGGAGAAATGGATTTGGGGGGAGGACAGAAGGGAGGTGTGGAGACGGAATGAGAGGAGAGGAGGGGAAAGAAACTGTGGTTGAGATATAAAATGAATGAATACATTTAATTAATAAAAAAATATAAAGCAGCTGTTGGCAGTTTGGCCAGTTAAAAATTAAAAAAAAGAAAGAAAGAAAAAAGAGTGGGAAATTCTGTGGTGGTAGTGGTAGAAGAAAAGATAAGAGAGAAAGACACACACACAACACACACACACACACACACACACACACACACACACACACACACACACGAGAAGCTACTAAGATTGTCAACTAAGCAAGTGTCATGACATCCTATGTCATGGATAAAGAATAAAGCCCCAGCTCTGTGTAGATATCGGATTATGTACCTTCCAAATGCATAGCTACTGTTCAGATAAATGCACTAATTGCATTAGGTAGTGTGAAACACTGCAAACAGCTTGGGAACCTTGTGACTGATTACCTTGGGGCATTATGAGGTGTCCAGGGGCACCAGGTTGGGAATTCATTGTTTGGATGGTGTTGATAAAACCATGCGGGGCTCTAGAAGGTCTCAATTAGGAAATCTGATGAGGTTCCCAGATTTTATTGTTTTTACTGAGCTCTATAAACAACCTAAAGTGGCTTCTTTTTATTTCCTGGTATCTCCTGTCGCCCTGTCTTGTAACCTGCTTGCAGTTGCTATGGAAATGGCACGGGAATCTTGACTGATTCGTTCAGAAGAAATTTTATCTCCTTCTGAAGCCGTTACCTTTAAAAGCAGCATTCAAATTATTTATGAAAATTGGGTCACTGTACCATATGGTAATTGTAAATGCTGCTATTTAAATTGATTGAAGGGCATGAAAATGACACTTCTGATTTCATCTTTGTTATATCCGATGGGTCCTTTGAGGTTACTGTGTTTAATCTGTGTCTAATGTAATTCTCGGGTTTCTCTCTTCCTTTTTCTTTCCTGCTTTTTTTGGTGCACATGTGTGATGCTCCTATTTTGACAATTCCACTGTGGGCACATAGGGTGGACTTAGCCAAAGAGAGAACCCTGCCTTTCTCTAGGTTCCACTCAAGTCATTGTGTGGAATGTGAATAAATGAGAAAATCATTCACTGCTTCAGGATTCACCTCTCATCCTGAATTCATGACCCTTAGGAGGCCCGGGGCATAATTTTGAGGTGATTTTCTCTACATACTATGACAAGAATGAACTTAAGAGAACTGGGAATCCTTTCCTCTTGCCATAGACAAGTAAGGAAGTCAAATGCCTTCACCTTTTTTTTCTAACCTCAAACAAAAAATATTAGCTATTTACTGTAATCCAAAGCATTGAATGGGAGTCTCGGGTAAACCAATTGCAGATGGCTCAGGTCTGCTGTGGGATGGTCTGTATGTCAAATTACTCTGATTGGTCAATAAATAAAACACTGATTGGCCAGTGGCTAGACAAGAAGTATAGGCGGGACTAACAGAGAGGAGAAAAGAAAGAACAGGAAGGCAGAAGGAATCACTGCCAGCCGCCGCCAGGATAAGCAGCATGTGAAGACGCCGGTAAGCCACAAGCCACGTGGCAAGGTATGGATTTATAGAAATGGATTAATTTAAGCTATAAGAACAGTTAGCAAGAATCCTGCCATGGCCATACAGTTTGTAAGTGATATAAGTCTCTGTGTTTACTTGGTTGGGTCTGAGCGGCTGTGGGACTGGCAGGTGACAGAGATTTGTCCTGACTGTGGGCAAGGCAGGAAAACTCTAGCTACATAGGTCTCCCTATACAACAAATGATGAGGCCTTTTAAGAGTTGAAAACTTCCTGCTTCCCGATTTCCTCAGAGATCTGACCCCATCCTTCAGTCAGTTCCTCATCTTAGTGCATGAGGAGATGAAGTCAGTTCTGTGGAAAGTGATATTTTCCATGGAATAGGATACCCTAGCCACGCTACCATCGACTGCAGGAAAAAAAGAAAATAGGAATTCTCTACAGACACATATTTGAATGCCTGGCATAAGAAGCCACGGGTTTGAGAAGTATTTACTCTGAGGAAATCTCAAGGCTCAGAGACCTTGGTACTCCCAGGAACTGTGGCGGACAAAAGACCCAAGCATCTTTTTGGGTGGAGACTTTGGTTGGTGTGTGACAAGCTTGCACCTCTTTCCTCTGGCTTTCCCTTTTACTCTCAATAAGATTTAACAGCAGTAGCCCAGCCTCATTGCCACCAACGTAGACTTCTGGGTATCTTTTTGAGAAAGGGTCTTACAACTTGGCATAGGCTGGCCAGGAGCTTGTGACTCTTCTGCCTCAGTCTCCCCAGAGCTGAGATTAAAGACACGAAAGGTTGCAAAATAGCACTTGGCCAAGAAAAACCCATCATTAGCCATGTCCAGCTTTTCTAAGCCTAGCATGCAAGCCCTGCCTTGAATTTTAGAATAGAAATGGAATAGAGATTAATTTCCAGCTACATCTGATTTTGATAAGGCACTTGCTTCCATAAGAACTTCTTTTTTTAATTTTATTTTATAATTTGACTTAATTTTACATATCAGCCACAGATTCCCTTGTCGTTCCCCCCCCCCCGCTTTCCCCTCAGCCCACCCCCCATTCCCATCTCCTCCAGGGCAAAGACTCCCATGAGGAATGAGTTCAACTTGCTAGATTTAGTCCAGGCAGGTCCAATCCCCTCCTCCAAGGCTGAGCCAAGTGTCCCTGTATAAGCCCCAGGTTCCAAACAGCCAGCTCCTAAATATAACACCAGTAGCACAGACACTGAGAGAAACAATCTATCGATGGGACCTCTTGAAACTAAGGAGATTTTGTAGAGCAAAGGATACGGTCAACAAGGCAAAGTGACAGCTTACAGAATGGGAAAAGATCTTCACCAACCCCACATCTGACAGAGGACTGATATCCATAAGAACTTCTTACATCCATAAGAACTCACGGAAGATGCACTCTACATATAGAGAATGAAGACGCAAAAAGCTATAGGAAGGGAAGTACGTCAGGATTTCAGTAAAGGATTCCACTTTTACAGAATCATGACACACTCTAGGAGTGAGTCAACAATGGCCAAGCTGGACCATGACTTAGTGTCATAAATAATTGCTTTCTGTTGGTTTTTATTTTGGTTTTAAGATTGGATCTCACTATATAGTCCTGCATGGCCTGAAACTCAAGTCAGGACCATGTTGCCCTTGAATGCCCAAAGATCCACTTGCCTCTGCCTCCTGAGTTCTGGGTTTCAAAGTGAGCACAACCACACCAATGACTGAAGTTTCATGGTAGTACATCCTGCACTGTGGGGCTGAGTCATTACAATATATGATGAAGCCTTAGGCTATTGAAATATTACCTGGCTCTTGACATGAACAAAATTGCCCAGTCAAGGTGTTCACCATCCCTTGCAGTGTCTTTGCATTAAGAATTAAAGGTAAACATCCTTAAATCTATTTACTAAGTCTGGAACCATCATGGGAATCACTCCATCCTCGGGAAGGGCTGCGGTTTGTCTGCATCCCTAATAGCAAGTAGCATTTTCCTGCAGAACTTGGCCTGTAATTAACAAATGCATTCAGCCTTGGCAGTGACATGATGGCTAAAGCTTATAACTCAGCAGCCTCACTCTAGTTGAGGAGAAAATAAGGCTTGTAGCATGCTGTTTTCCATCCCCTAGATGGAACCTTTAGTTAACAATCAATGCCATTGTGTGCCTTTCCTGAGTAATTTTTCCCTGTCAAGACCAGAAAGCCTGAATGAGGGCATCACTTCTAAGTCTGTATAATTTTTCCATGACAATTTTTTTGAAATTTTATTTTATGCATATGGCTGCCTTGTCTGCATGCATGTCTGTGTACCATGTGCATTTCTGGGGCCCACAGAAGTCAAGGGAAGGTATCAGGTCCCCTGGAACTGCAGTTACCAATGGATGAGAGTGGCCATGCGGGGGCTTAGAATTGAACTTGGGTCCTCTGAGAGAGCAGCCAGTACTCTTAACCACTGAGCCATCTCTCCAGCACCCTTTATGTTCTTTTTAGAATAGATTCTTTAAGTAGCATCTAAGGGAAAAAAAAGAATTAACTGGTTCTTAAGAAATAAAACAAGTTTCCCTTCTAAGTTAAACTTTTAACAAAAAGCCAGGATGACTGTGCTTGATAGAAATTGTTAATGAGTCACAACAAGATACACATTTCATAAGAAAATGGCTGATACACTGAAGAGGAACATAGGCAGCCCAAAGCTTCAAGCAAGATTCACCTTTGCTGTGGATATCACTCTATGTAAATAAAACACTGATGGCCAGTGACCAGGCAGGAAGTATAGGCGGGACAAAGAGAGAGGAGAATTGGGGAAACAGGAAGAAGGGGGGAGAGAGACTGCAGCCACCGCCAGGACAAGCAGCATGTAAAGATGCCGGTAAGCCACCAGCCATGTGGCTAGGTATAGATTTATAAAAATGGGTTAATTTAAGATAAAAGAACAGTTAGCAAGAAGCCTGCCACGGCCATACAGTTTATAAGTGATATAAGCATCTGAATGATTATTTTATAAGTGGATTGTGGGACTGCGGGGCTTGGGGAACCTGGAGAGAAGCCCTCCAGCAACACACCTTCAAGTATGTAATTTTGTTTAGAGACAGTGATGCACCCACTTATAGAAAATTGAAGAAAAACAAAATGATCCCTGAACTTGTGGCTCAGGATTGAGATGCTATAGACTTCCCCTGTGTGCCAGGCCAAGTACAGTCAGACCACATACAGCCACAGCATCAAGTGCAGCCACACCAAGTACAACTACATAACCAAGTACTGTACATCGCCAAGCACAGTCACACCAAGTACAGCCACATAACCGTGTACAGCCACATCACCAGGTACAGCCACATCACCAAGGACAGCCAAAGCACCAAGCACAGTCACACTAAGTACAGCCATGAGCACTGCACATAAAGCAAGCACAAGCAGACACTGAATGGGAAGGAGGTACTGAGGTTCAAAGAATTATAGGATGAAATAAGGAAGTTAGATGCCCACTGCCTACCTAGTGGTAGGGAGCAGAATTTGCCTTCACATGGCAAAGCAGTGTCCAAAGCAGCCTGGAAAAGGATAAAGTTAAATACTACCTGTGTACATTCTCACACTCAAGAACCCTAGCATGTAACGGAAGACCTGTCACCTGACCAGGGGCTAGGAAAACCCAAGCTCAGATGAGAAAAAAGACCAATAGATGGCACCAAGAAGGTGCCCCAAATGCAGATAACAGCCACCGATGACGTTACAACAGCCACCCGAACAATGCTTGTGTGAGTAGAATCTCAGATGAGAGAAATTATAAAACAAAATGTCTCAGAAAAAAACAACAATAACAACAACATATAAAGAAGAGTTGGTTGAATGCCTTAGACATGAAAAACACAATAGCCCAAACCAGCACTTCAGCAGACAACCTCAACAGTAAAATGTAGAAACAACTCAGGGAGAGGAGGGGATTTTACAGGATGTGATATTTCTATACATCATCGATGGGTCTTCCTTGACAGATTCTTAATTACACACAATTCTTATACACACAATACAGTGTCTTAGAACCACACACATCATTGTCTATGAAACAGGAAGCATGACTTCCCCGGACATGCACCTTTATTTTTGAGTTCTTCTTGGTGGCTTCCTGTTGTTTATAAGCCACGTAGGGCATGGTCCTTTTTTTTTTTTTTTTAACAGCAACACAAATGGACTAATATATAAATGGTACTTACTGGAAGGAACTGGGTGAGAGATGGGGATATCCAGATCTTATATTCCTACTGTAACCTTCTAGAAAACAATAATCAGATTTAAATTTTTTTAAATAGGAGCTGCAAAGACAGCTCTGCAGTTAGGAGCATTACTTCTCCTGAAGAGGTGACCCCAGCACCCACACAGAGGCTCACAACAGCCTGTAACATTGGTCCCTGGGGGGTCTGATGCATCTTCTGACCCCCATAGACACCACACATACATGATGTACAGATATATGTGCAGGAAAAACACAAACATAAAATAGAACACTTTAAAAACTCATAATAAATGTTTTTATATTAATGACTTCAGGTGGATATGTTTTTATATCGTAAGATAAGTTTCTGGAAATGGATAGTGGTGCCTATGCAGCATTGTGACTAAGCATTTTTACTGTCACTGAACTACACACTTAAATGATAAAAATAGTAAATTTTATGCCATATATAGTTTTAGTACAAAAAAAAAAGGAAAGCTGACTGTGGATTTGTTTCAGCTGGTAAAGTGGCTTCCTAGTAGGCACCGGGTCCTGGGGTTCAGCCCACAGCAGGCTTTCTTGGTGGCATGTGCCTGCTGTCCCAGCATTTGTGAGTCAGAAGGTCAAGGTTGTCCTTGACAGCATAGTGAATTAGAGATCAGCCTGGACTTCACAAAACCTGATCTCCAAAGAGAGGAGGGGAGAAGGAGGAGAAGGAAGAGGATGGGGAGGGAAGGAAGAGGAGCATGAGGTGGGAGAAGAAGGAAGGAGAGGGACGGGAAAGAGGTGGAGGGGAAGGAGGAGGAGAAGTGGGTGGGAGAAGGGAGGAGGCTAAGCTAGCAAAAACCGCTCTTTCCCAAGCTTATCAGATCCAATCTTTTAGAAAATAGGAAACTAATCCAGGGCAGGGAACCACTTAGCATGGAAAATTGGTTCAATCGCATGTACATTTTATTCTCTTTTGTTAGACACCTGCTTTATTTCATTATGGGTATGTGCACATGATAATGTATGTGGACATGAATGAAGCCAGAAGCATTGACTGCCCTGGACCTAGAGTCACATGCACTTGTGAGCTGCCAGGTGTGGGTGCTGGGTATCAAACTGGGCTCCTCTATGAGAGCAGTCTGTGGTCTTCATGGCTGAGCCATCTCTCCAGCCCCCGTTTCATCCTCCTATTCATCCTTTCAACATTTGGTGTTTCTGGTGCCATCTGGTGATCAAGAGAGTCAGGAAGTTTAAGGTAGTATATTAACATAGTTCTTTAACCTTTGTTGACAAATGGCTTTGGCCTATGATCGTATTCTATAGGATATCTGCCTGGAAAAAAAAAGGTATCTTTTAAATATCTCTATGGGACCTTATTCAAATCAAAGTACACTTGTAAAAGGAAACAGAATTCCTAAGCAAATTCAGCCTCAAGAGAGTTTGGAGCACAGCAGTCATCAAAGCTCGCTCTTCAACTTGGCCCATTCCAGTTTGTCCAGTCGAGATAAGCTTGTGATTGGGAATACTATTTGAGCCTTTAAAAGGCATGCTGTTGATTCTGCTAAAATCTACTCATTTTTTCCACTGCAGCACGCTTGGACTTCTGTGCACTCTGAGACATAGCAAAAAGGTGGGCTCCTCAAAAGCCAAGTGATTGGTGGAAGGTTTCCCTCAGCCTTTTTTTACAATTAAGGAAAAATCGGGAGGGTATGAATGTTTGAGTGAGTTCCTTTGATTCATTTTCCTGTAAAATGAAAATCTTCAGGATTTCCAGGCAAAATAGCTGTGCCACCATTCACAACCCAGAATTCAAAAGATTATCGCCAGCCAAAACAGCTCTTTTATTTTATTGACATGCCTTCTCATTCCAGAATAGATATAAGGCAGCTGTGAAATCACAGGTGCTGGCTTGTATCAGGTATCAGCCCATAATATCAGGTATCAGCCCAGGATTGGGATGGACTGAGAGTTATCACGTGGAGGTTGCGTTTACATGGCTGAAGCTGACAGACCTCGTTCAAAGTCAAATTCTATCACTTTCTCCTCTGTGGCCAAATGCAAGTTCTTCATCCTCTCTTAGTCTCTCCCTTGGTAAAATGGGAGGAAGTGGTCCTTTCCATCTCACCATGACCAGCTCTAACTATGATGGTACAGACACTTTCCATAAGCTCCAAAGCAGAGAGCACTCAGTTAAGAGACGTGTCTTAAATTTAGTCTCTCTCCTTATGCATAATATATGCATTCTTCATTTGATACCCAACGGCATAGAAAGCTTAGGCAGTTTGTCCTAAAAGGGCAAGGTTTGGATCCATACATTTCTGCCTCTAGAACCTGTGGCTCTTTTACCATCAATACGATTCTATTTACCCTATTATATTAAAGAGCAGAGTGTGCATAACTATAATACTGGAAGTTATAAGGAGACTGCTGGGCTCACGAGCTCTGGTTGCAGTTTTCCTCCTCTATTTCCTCTACTTATTCTGCCTCAGGATGAGGGAGACGTTTACATGTTGAGGAGGAAATCAACCATTGTCTAAATTTTGATTATTCTTACACAGACAGGTGATGCTTCCGGATTCCAGAGGAGGATTCCAGAGCTTCAAACAACTGCCTTTGCTGTTAGCTCTCAGACTATATCAGCCCAAGGAAGACAGAAGAGGGCAAAGCTCTTTGGGTGCACACCAGCAATGGGCAAAACTGCTGGTGTCTCTCTGGCTGGTTGTATACGGTGTCCTACTAGGGAGACAAGGGAGACAGATGACCACCACTGAGACAACATCATCAACCGTGGAATCTTTGCTCAGGACCGTCTCCCCATCCAGACCTCCTTTGCTGAGTTTCAATTGTTTGTATGTACATTGTATGGGGCATGGTGTCCCAGTTGTTTATTTAGCCAGAAAAGCATGAGTTCCGCATCATCATTCCCCACCCCTTTTTCTTGTATTTCTTCCTTCTCCACCACCAGCAATATTATCACCAACATCATTACCACCGTGATCATCAACATCATCATACTTGCCTCTGTCTCCCTAAACTATGTTTCCACTTGGATGCTATCTGAATATGCCCTGAAACTTCCCTTAAAGTCATTTTCCATTCAATGAGGAAGACTGAAAATCCATCCCTGCAACTCCCGTTTGGAGCGGACGGCAATTTTTTAATGTCGCCTGTTACCCAATAGAAGCGTATTTTCTGGAATCGTGTATGATTTCTCTCCCACTCATCTCATGCAGCCTGATTGAAAACCCCCATTTTACCTTTATGGCTTTGCTTGTCACCTTTGTAAATTACAGAGCCGGCTTCCCGAGACACTGGTGCAGCCAGGAATTTATTTCAAACTGACATTTTTGGTGTGCCCGCATGTGGCCCTATTTGTTCACTGAAAGCTGCAGGACTGGGAATATGGATACTTTAACGTCTCACCAGGCTTTCATCTCTCTCGCCGGGCTGTCCCTTTGCTGACACGGACCATTATTTTCCCCTCACTCAGCCACTCCGATTCACTTTCTGCAACCCTCCACATTTTCTCATCAGCTTGTGACGCGCGCTGACACATCCCACATCGGTTATTTATTTTGACATTTGTGTGTGTGATACACCTAATGTGGGACGAACCAAAGAGTCAGATAACCAGTTATTTTAGACCCGAGAAACAACTTCATTATCTTGTGAAATGTACTTTCAACACTCCATCCTAACAAGCAATGAATGATGTTGTGTAACATGAGTGTGCCAATTACCTTTGGAGATGAAGCCTCACTCCCTTGGGACTGACAGGATGCAAAGTGAGACCCTTTTATTCTGGTAGGAGTCTGGATTTCTGAACAAGCCCAGAAATCATCCAAGGCTAACATAGAACTTGTATGAACTTGAATGGAGTTCCACGTTTTCTTCCCTGCAGATTTCCAGTCCCACATGATTCCTGTTCAACCTGGCCCCAGGCTTGGAGACCAATTAAAGAAATTGAAAGCACCTTCCCTCAGGAGCCCCACTACCTCTCATGAGGTTGGCCTCTGTGGGTTCTACTGTGTCCATCAGCTCTAACTCATGTCTGTGTATCCATGGTGATAAAACCTTGTCCTCTTCCCCTTTGCTGGTTCTGTTAAGCACTGCTCAGGTGTTTGAAGGACCCTTGCTTCCAGACTTGGATCTTCTTTTGCATAGTCCATATTTCATCAAAGGACCCTTGAGAGCCCCTCCATGTGGGAGATGCTGCCACAGGCTTGGCTCTTCTTTACCCTGTGCCCTATACGTAGTCAGACTTGGTGCCTGAATGTGTCTAGAAGTTTGGCCAGCACAGCAATGGATACAGTAGGAGCTCAATAATTACGTTTAAGTGGACTTTTCTTGACTGGTGACTCTCAGGATAAATTTCACAAAGGCAAAAACAGTTTGTTGCCATGATTGGCATCCATGGAGTATAAGCCAAGAATACCGCATCCCGGCCCCAAATGTACAACACACACACACACACACACACACACACACACACACACACACACACACAAATGTGCATTTAAAATACACATATATGAAAATGGGAAAGAGGGGGATAAAAAAGCAAAAAAAACTGAAAACAAAATGTAAATAATAAATTTGGGGAGTAAACAAATATTCTCTTCATTCTCCACTAACAGCTCCTCACACATGACTTCCCAATTTCTCTTTCTCCTCTTCCTTTAAATTACATAACAATATCAAAGACAGACATGTTCAACAATGGACTTGACACCTCATCTACTAATTTTTACCAAGTCCCACTACTTATCACTCTCTCCTAGGGTATTTTGAAGAAGTACATCTCAGTGGATTCCTTCAGGCCATATCAGGGTAAAAAAAACTAAAAATAAATCATGTTAATTGTGTTTCTTAGTTAGAGTTTTTAATGTTGTGAAGAGACACCATGACCCTCAGCAACACTTATAAGGAAAATATTTAATTGAGGGGACTCACTTAGAGTTTCAGAGATTCAGCCCATTATCATCATGGCAGGGAGCATGGCGGCATGCAGGCAGACATGGTGCTGGAGAAGGAGCTGAGAGTCCTACATCTTGCAGGCAACAGGAAGTCGACTGTGATACTGGGCCTTATCCTGAGCATAGGAAACCTCAAAGCCCACCCCCACAGTGACACACTTCCTCCAACAATTCCATACCCACTCCAACAAAGCCACACCTCCTAATAGTGCCACTCCCTATGAGATTGTAGGGGGCTAATGACTTTCAAACTACCACACTATCCTAGAACAACACATTTTAGTAAAAGGTCAGTAGATATAAATCAGTATTTTCTCTCAAACCAATCTTTTAGCTTTCCTCTGAGTAACTATAGCACAATCTTGCAGACCATTGTCTTGTGTTAAGCATACATAACACTTTGCCTACCTTCATGCAGACAAGAATTCCAATGGGACCCAGCTTTTAAGCTAAGACATGGGTGTGAATTGTAGGCTTGCCTGGGTTTGATTTATGGTGAATAAACGCCCTTACAAAAGCACCTGAGGGGAGAAAAGAGTTGGTTGTAGCTCACAGTTTCAGGTTACAATCCATCCTAGCAGGGAAGTCAAGTGCCAAGAGCTTGAAGAAGTTTGGTATGTCATATCCACAATAAGAAATGTGTGCAGTGCAAGCATGCTAGTGCTCAGCTCACTTTCTCTACCTCTATGCACCCCAAGACCCCCTGACCAGGGCCACAGCATGACTGGAGGAAAAGGAACATAGACAGTTATATAAAGAAATAGATGGAAGAGAGAGGAAAAGGAACATAGACAGTTTTATAAAGAAATAGAAAGTTTTAAAATAATAAAGTCTTTAAAGAGAAAGTAAAAGTAATATAAAAAATAAGCCATGTAAAGATGGATATCACACAGAGAGTCTGGATTATATTGTCTTTGGGATTTTTAACTGCAGAAAGACATGTGATTGTAAAGACTGCTCAGTTAAATCAATGTGTATATTTTAAAGGTATTTCAATTTTGAAATTTATGTCTAAGGATGTGTTGCTTTGGAAAAGAGGCTCTGCTTTTGTCTCTACAGAAAGCCAGAGGCTATGGATTTGTTCCAGATTAAGATACATCAGGTTTGACTAGCCAAGACCACCTGAAAGGTCTCTGATGACACCATGGCCCAGATGATTCAACATCCAGAATTGTTTCAAGGCAACTGGCTCAGACGATACAGCCTCACGGACTACTCCATGATCCTTAAATATTCTTTGTGTTCCCATAAGATACAGCGCCCCCCTCCAGCAGGAAGTAGTAAGAGAAGCTACGCCCAAATTCCCAAATATACCAAGCTGGTTTTAAAGATGTGTAAAAGTTAAAACCTTCCTTTTTAAAAAAAAGAAAAGGGGAAGTGCTGTGGGATGATCTGTATGTCCTGTGGGAGCCCTTCTTGGGTTCTTTGTGGCGTTACCCAGCAGGTCCGTATAGAGGATGATTAGTACCATGGGCCTGAGTGCAGGTGTTTGAGATGGTCTGCACTTGGCTGTGCTGGGGGATGGTCTGTATGTCAAGTTGTTCTGATTGGTCAATAAATAAAACCTGATCGGCTGTGGCTAGGCAGGAAGGATAGGCGGGACTAACAGAGAGGAGAAATAAAAGGACAGGAAGGCAGAAGGACTGGTTGCAGCCGCCGCCATGACCAGAGACACTGCAGCCGCCGCCATGACCAGCAGCATGTGAAGACGCCGATAAGCCACCAGCCACGTGGCGAGGTATAGATTTGTAGAAATGCGTTACTTTAAGATATAAGAATAGTTAACGATAAGCCTGCCACGGCCATACAGTTTGTAAGCAATATAAGTCTCTGTGTTTACTTGGTTGGGTCTGAGCGGCTGTGGGACTGGCGGGTGACAGAGATTTGTCCTGACTGTGGGCAAAGCATAAAAACTCAAGCTACAGCTCACAGTTTCAGGTTACAATCCATCCTAGCAGGGAAGTCAAGTGCCAAGAGCTTGAAGAAGTTTGGCATGTCATATCCACAATAAGAAATGTGTGCAGTGCAAGCATGCTAGTGCTCAGCTCACTTTCTCTACCTCTATGCACCCCAAGACCCCCTGACCAGGGCCACAGCATGACTCACAGTGGGTATGTCTTCCCATTTCAATCTTTTGACATGAAATTTTATAATTGTGCATCTGTCTGTGCACTCATGAACTGGGTTAGCATATGAATAAGATACTAATTTCTAAGGTCTTGCTTGATAATCATGCTCAGGGACTACATTTATGTAAAATCCTGGTAGACAGGAAGTCTGGGGGACATGGCTGATTTTGTGTGTCTAATTCACTCTTTTCTAAGATGTATTAGGTCATTTGCTTTTCTATACCAGGTACAATCACACAGAGGGTCCACTGGAGGCCAGCAGTCTCAGCATGGGAAACAAGGTCTTGAACACATGGGCTCCAGCCCAACTTGATCTTTTCCAACATTCCTGAACCTGCATCAGCTACTCAATAACTGTTTTTTTTTTTAAACTTCCATCCTCTACCCATAAGGCAATGTGAAAAAGCGCATCCCTCATGAGCAATCGTTGGCATGCAAGGAGAGGACACGTGAGAGCACCTTTGACCATTGAACATAAATCACTGAACAGAAGATGTGACTGGAAATAGCCAGGCATGCAAACATGGAAAAGACGGACTCAGAGTTAAGGAAACCTGAATTCAGTCTTGACAACTATCAGGTAATAGTGATGAGATTTTAGAAGCTAACCTCGGTGAGCCTCATTTTGCTCTCCTACAAAATGGTATTGCAGTGAAGATTATGTATGAAATATTAAGCAGAGAATTTGATCCAGAGCAGATACTTAAAATACACTTTCCTGTTATTCATTGGTATTAACTGCTATTATTAATTAGTTCTTCAGTAGTGATGGACATAGACTAACTGAATGATAGGCTCTCACCCCACATCTCAGGAGACACATTGCTTGGTGCACATTTGTAAGATCGACCTGTGTTAGGTAAGCCCTTGAGTAGGCTAAAATTGGCCATAGGAAATATAACACCCATCCCAGTCTCATTAGAACAAGGGCTTAAACGATGTGCATGACTTTGGGATGACTCCTTTGGATCTGTGGTAAAGAGAACGGTAAGGAGAAGGAAGGACGGACTGTTGACCTGATAGAGTTGGCTTTCTTACAAAGAGCCTAGTTGAAGTCAAAATCGAAGTGGTTAGACTGTCATAGTTTTTCACACAACTCTCAAAAATTCAAAGAGTTTGACTTCAAAACAATTTTATTTTTAAATAGCTGCTTTTACTTTTAGAAAGCTGCTTTTCCTGGCCTCAAAAAGGGCCAGTGGCTTCATGTAAAAGCACCTGGCAATTACCTTTCACAGAGATGTCAATTCCTCAGGCACTGAAAATTCCAATGTTCCAAAGACCGCCGTGACATCTGACTGCTTGTGCACTAGGACTCTTCTGACCGAGCATCTCTATAGCAGACATGAGTCCATGGTAGGCGCTTAGTGACTGCAGCAGAGCTGAAGAGCCCAGCTAAAGCCATCTCCCAGCACTGCCAACCTTCTAGACGGCTGGGGCCAAAATATTTATTGATCCCTCTATATCCAGACACTGTGATCATCCCAGGGTAAAATGATGAAAAGGTACACACGGTCTGCAGCTTCATGTTTTCAGAATCTAGAATTTTTAATTCAAATACAGACACCCAAGACCCAGCTCATGGTTAGGATGTTGCAGGACTGTGGAAGAGACTTTGAACACAAATGTATTTGAAGATGGGGTCTAATTGAAAGCTGGTTTAATATCTTCTCCACTTTAAGAAAAGAAGCTTTTACACATACACATATGCCCATCTACATCTACATGTACTGCATACACACACACACACACACACACACACACATCCATGTGCTGAAGTTGCCAGTGTCAACCTTTCAGAGCTAAAGAACAGAGACATTCCCACTTTGATGAACACAGATGCCTATCTGCTTCTAAAAGTTTTCCGGAGCTTTATGGTCCCTGACGCTGCCACCCCTGGGTTAGGCCCCTCGAACCGGAGTTTTCTGCAGGCTTACTGGCGAATCTAATGTCATCATGTAACCCATCTACATACACTTCATCACACAGCTGATTTATTCTGTAGAAACATGTGAAACCCCACTGAACTATCAGTGGGGTAAGTTAGCATTTTAATGGGTACAAATGGGTCTAAATAGTCTGTTTCAGAAGATCGCGGGGCCTGAGGACACTTCTGGATAGGCACTGATAATGGATTGTATATTCTTTAGAAGTGTGCTAGGCAGGCTGGAGAGATGGCTCAGTAGTTAAAAGCACTGGCTGCTCACTTCCAGAGGACCCAAGTTCAAGCCCCCACAGCTCACAAGCATCTGTAACTCTACTTGCAAGGGATCTGAAGCACTCTTCTGGCCTCCAAGGGCACCAGGCATATGTGTGATGCACAACAGACAGACAGATAAAACACCCATATACACAAAATGCAAATAAAAATAATTTGGAAGACAAAGTGTGCTAGTTCTGAGGGAGCTGGGTCCAGTTCAAGGAATCAAGTGGAGGGGCATCCTCTCCGATAACTCTGAAGCAGACATGCTTGCTCAGCCCAAGAGCCCTTTGTCATTAAGTCTAGATACAGCTTCCAGATCTCTCCACACCCAGCGACCCAGGAAGAGGGTAGAGTCATCTAACCTGAGGAGGGAGAGAGCCATCGCTTGCGAGATCACCTTCTCCTCCCTCAAGCAGATTTTCAGGGAGAAAATCCTCCTATTTGCAAACAGCCCTTGAAGAAACTGAAATAGACATGGAAGACTTTCCCATCTGCAGGGCTTGCTTGGGCGAGTGGGTTGTCTTTAGAAATTGTCTTCTTAGGATTACGACCATGTTCCTCCCAGCTTACCTCTTCTGCGTCCATTTTGGAGGAAAGCACCTCGTTTATCTTTGGAAGACAGGCATGCCGACACTGTCCCTGAGTAGATTTCCCCTGGAGGATCCAAATATTTGTGTTAAATGGAATGAGAAACAGACTAAGTGCCAGCACAGATCCTCCGGGAAAGGGTATTTCGTAATTTTGAAAAAATTCTACTGAAATTCTTCCCTTGCCAAGAAAAGAGGAATGATTTCTATTAAAATGACTTCATGTCTGAATTACTCTCTGCCCCTCGGGAGCACAGAACATTACAGCTTTCATACTTGGTAATTTAGAAGTACGGAGAACACCTTATTTGGAAAGCGTGCAGACTTAACGTGAAATGTTGGGTATTAAGTATTTTCACCACAACAGTCTGCTTTTGAATAATGTGCACGTGAACTGTTCCGATCGAAGCCAGCCTCAGAGCTGGTGACTTCGGCTGTCTTCTTAAGTCCTTTTAACTTCCTAGCCTGATGTCGCCATTTCTGGAAGCTACAGTGAACATCTTCGGATTGGTGTCCAAGAGTTTCCCCTTTCCCAGACATTGCAATGGATGGCATCACTTTAATAAGGCTGCTGGGTGCCTTAAGGCACGTACATGGGCATATTTCATTAGAACCTGTGTTCACACTTCCACGTACGTTAATACAGGGGTCTACTATGGGCATTAGAAAGGTGTAAGAAAAAAATTTTAAATAGGTTTAAACTCATGTACCAACTCATACAAGGTTTTATGGATCTCACTGAGATGGGGTTGAAAAAACTTCTGAGGCCAAATTAAGGTTCAGAAAAAAATTATAAATGCAAAATAAAAGGCTGAGTATTTTTTGCCGTGATCCCAAGTGACAGATCCTGAGGTTCAAAGGTCAATACAATTCCCATCCTTCAGACACACTAGATATCTGCAGATGGGGTTGGAGAGATGGCTCTGTGGTTAAGAGAATCTACTGAGTTCAGTTCCCAGCACCCAAGTCAGGCAGCTCATAACTGTCAGTACCTCTAGTCCAAGGAGATCTGATGCCCTGTCTGGCCTCCAGGAGTACCAGACTCACACATGGTAGACAGACATGTACTTGGGCAGAACACCCACACTCATAAAACAAAATAAAATGAGAATTGCTTTTCATGTTCCCCAGTTTTCTACAGTAGACACATGTGGATTTGCAAAAAGATCATAACTTTCCAATTTTTAATGGTAAAATGAATTTGACCATTTTTCCCTCCATGTTTTCAAAGCTTAGGGGAACTAATTATCTTCTTTGTTCCTTGGCCAGACAATGTCATCTTTGGGACCAATAAAATGTCTGGCAGAGGTATAAGGTCTGTTTCTACGTGTTAAAAGTCCGTCATCCTTTGGAATATTAATTAATAGCTAATTATTGGAGTTAAGCTAAGGCATATTCATAGACTTTATTCTAGGGGCAGTATTCCCACCATTATTACTCTGTAAATGGGAATGGGTTAAACAGAAACAGATGTAAGCCAGCTGCAATAGCAGAGAAGGGAGAATACAGACTGAATGTGACTGAGTTGAACAAAGGTTTCATTCTCTCTGTCTCTGTCTCTCTCTGTCTCTGTCTCTCTCTGCCTCTGTCTGTCTATTTGTCTAACACACACTCTCTCTCTCATGCATGCACACACAAAAATCCTACCTGTCCAATGCACATAATGCACAGAGAAATACACTCATCTCCTGATATATAAGATGGGAGAAGGTTAATTACAGGACCTTCTATCTGAACACCAACAGCAGCAGATTCAGAAGTGATAGAGATAGATAGATAGATAGATAGATAGATAGATAGATAGATAGATAGATGATATATTGATTCATAGATGATTAGATAGATAGATAATAGTGTAGTCTTTGCTTATATCCTAACACATATCATCCCAAATATTTTAGATCACCTCTATATTACCTGTAACACTCCAAACAATAACTATGTAACTGTCATACTGTATTCTTCAATGAATAACACTAAAAGAAAACAAAGCCTGTACGTGTTCAATATAGACATTTTAAAGTACATATATTTCCAGTGACTTGGAAGATGGCTCAGTTAGTAAAATGCTTGCTGCACATGTACAAGGTTCTGAGTTCAAATTCCTGGGAAAACCTAAATATTCAAATGTGGTAGCACACCCATAATCCCAGCACTGGGAATTGGGAGCAGAGAAGAAGATTGCTGGAGCTGGCTGGCCAGCCAGGATAATCCATCTTTCCAGGTTCATGGAAAGACACTGACTCATAAAATAAGCAGGAGAGCAATAGAGGAAGACACTCTACAGCAATCCCAGGCCTCTATTCACATGTGCACAACCATATGCACAACTATACAAATGCATGCACACAGATAGTAACACACACACACACACACACACACACACACACACACACACCAACTGTCTCATCTCACACTTTGCCTTGGGCCCAATCTACAGCATATTGGAAAAGCAACTGGACACACCATAAATTGCTACTGAAGAGCTAGTGCTCTCACCCTTAGGGTTGAATGTGAGCATCCTTGACTTTATGCTAATGAAAAGGAATGCAGTATGCCCAGCACAGGCAATCTGATTACCTCCTCCCATTGGATAATGATTTCTAATTGGTATAGGCTCAGCTCCATTTCCACAAATCTACCATGGGAGTAGATGTGCTTCAAAATCCATGGAAAGGCTGAGACAAAACCCCAGAGAAGTTCCTCCACGCCTGGACCACAACCAAGTCCACTGTGGAAGGTGAACTAGAACATTACCCACCCCTTTCATCCATTTGTTCACTCAGGACTATTAGATAGGAATACATGGTTCCAATTTAGTGGAAGAGGCCAACAAGATTCTTTTGCATCCATGAGGAAAGACCACAAAAAAAAAGCAGGCCTAGTGGTGCATGCCAGTAACTCCAGCACTTGGAAAGCTGAGGCACAATAATTGAGAAGTTGAGATGAGCTCACTCTGTATAGTAAGACCATATAAAACAACACACAGCAGAACCAATGCTAACCAAAAATATATGTCATATTGCCAACCCATAAAAGTATCCGATCCCCAGGCCACACTTTGACTTAATTATGCAGACCTCTTGTCCCCTGATACAATACCTCTCTCCTTATACCTAACACTCATCTGGATGTGGCATCCCATATCTAAAAACCTCAAGACATGAGATACTTAGCACAGGATGATTGGGCTACAGAGTGAGTGTCAAGCCAACTAAACCACTAATTAAGATCTTGTCTCAAAGAAATAGTAATAATCTATAATCTCCCCAAAGAAAACAAAAACACCTGACACTCATGTCAATATTCCCAAGACAGACTTGGGGTTAGTGACTCTGTTCTCTGTTCTTCCCAGCATGGCACACCAAAGAAATCTCTGTTTTTATTGGATTGTTTCATTTTGCTTTCTATTTCTTAAAAAAAAAAAAAAAGCCTAGTTTATACAGCTTTAAAAATCAAAAACTGCACACTGTGTTTAGCTTCCATGTTCCTCACCTTCTAATATTTTGATATAAAACTAGAAAAAAATAAGAGTGCTTCCTTCATGAAAGACTTGATCCTGAAATAACAGCAAAAGCAACAGTAAATAAAACACCAGCATAAGGGCATTACTGAGCATGCCCATATTTTGTTCCAGGTGTATTAAATGCCTGACAGATCATTCTTGTAGCAAGCCTGTGAGATGTTAGTGTTCCACTTTATTGCTATGGAAACTGATGCTCAGAGACAGGAATTTTGTGGATGCACTGGGTAGAAACACTTTAAGAGCTAAGAAGGGAGCTTCCAACATCCACCTCCTCTTCATCCTGTACTGCCTTCATCAACATGCTGTCTTCAGTAGTGGCCATTCTGAATGACTTCTGAGTTACCAACTGAATGACTTCAAATCGTCATAGGCATATATAAGAGTACAATCATTGGCCAATGGTTAGCTTAAGGTCAAGGCATTTGCAGGAGGCAGAGTCACACCTAGAGTCCAGGGGCCCATCCTTTGCAGTAGAGTTTTGTCCACTTATCTCGTCAGCCTTCAGCATTGGTCCACAGCTAACCACGTAGTCTTCTGACCTCTACAGTCCTGGCCACTCCTTCTTTCTTCTCTTTTGTAACTTTGACTGTACTATGGAAATGTGGGTATTCCCACGACATATAGCCTCACACACTTTTTTAAAAAAAACTGTAACCGTTTGCCGATCACAAATGCAGAGCTGCAGGGCACTGCATGCTGCTGAGATGTCTTCATCCTGTTTCACTGAACTTACACCTGCTTCCCCACGTCTGTTCTTTCCCTCAATTCTTGGCCCATGCTCATCACCATGACATCGTTGATTTCTATGAATGTGACTGTTTCTGGCACCTTGGGCTAGTGAATTCTTGTTATCTTTACCCGGTGCCTGGCTTACCTCACTTTGCTTAGTGTGGCCCAAGTTTGGTCACATTATCTGTGTACTACATAAGGTTCTTGTTCCAGCCAAATACAATTCCATTGTGTGCATATACTGCATTTTCTTTATCTGTTCATCTGTCTGTGGACATGGCTGATTTCCTCACACTGAGCTATAGTCACTACTGTTGCAGTGAATTCGAGGGTTCTAAAGTTTTTGGGGTTTCTGGGAGTTCCATTTTTAACTTCTTATAGAGCTCTCACACTGCTCTTGCTCTCTCGTCAGCATACAAGCCTCCCAGTTTCTCCATATTTTCATCCATATTTGTCACCTCTTGTTTTTCTGGTCACCGCCATCCCGACAGGTATAAAGTGATACTCTGGTTTTGATTCCTAGTTTCCCGACTACTAGGGACATTGAATATCAGCTCCATGCCTAAGATGGATCTTTCATGCCGTGGAGTGGCTCTTGGTCGCCACACAAGCACACAAGCTGAGCCAGCAAACGTGCATGGACTCGGCGCCTGCAGGTGCAGAGGAGGGAAGAAAGCATATGTTAACCGGATGAGAGGTCACGGGAGATGAGAGCTTCAAGATCACAGGGCTAAACTGTGACACTATCAGTGTCTGCATTAAAAAAAAAAATGTCTTGGGTTTCATAGGAGAGAGATAAAGATGAGCCTGGCATCTGCAGCCCTGACTACATCCTCTTGCAAACTCCTAGTGCCACATGTGGTTTTCGAGCAGGGCTTCTCACATCCATCTGATCACATCATGGTACAAGAAAAAGGAGCAAGGAACCACGCAGTCTTTCTGAGAAGTATGAAGGGAAAATTATTAAAATTAATGGTCCAGGCAGCTCTCGAGTCAGCTGCCTGCTCCAGTGTGAGCCAATCTTTCTCAAGTTGAACTTTTGTTTTAAAGAACTCTGCTTCAATCTGTTGAATTGGATTATTTAAGTAAAATCCGCTTAATAGGCTCCCTTGGGCATCATGTGATGCTGTTTTACTATTCCTTCTTTCTTTTCCCTTTCTCTTCTTTTTTCCTTTTTTTTTGCCATTTTAGTATTGGATTTAACACCTGGGTAATACTAAGTGCCGTGGTCACCATAAATTATAGGAGACTAAATAAATATTTGAGAGAGCAGGAGAGATTTGATTAAATTGCTGAAAATGAAAGGCTGAGTCCAGCTTCCTGCGTTGAATAGGCTTTCCTGCTGGAGTGCACATTGCCAAGAGTGGATTTAGTTTTCATAGCACCGATATTTTCTAAATGGCTAAATTACCAGCACCACCACTTCCATTTTTCTTTATTTCCCTTTTTTTTCCTCTCCTTGTCATATTTCCCACTCTTTGACTTTAATCCAAGCTGGTAAATTATGGTCAAGAATTAGAGGTTTGGCAATGAGGGTCTGCAGGGGTGGGTCACTGGTATGCAGTGTACCTGGAATGGATGAGGGTATTTATACTGTAAGTGTGGGCTTCGGGCATGTGAGATTTATGACATGTCAGAAGTACAGCCCTTCTGGATAGGCGAGCTTGAATGGGGGAATTCATCTCCAAATTAATAATAATTATAGCCATGTCAGGGAATTTGGAACAAGCAAAAAGGATTACTCCGTGCCTCCTAAGGAAAAAAAAAATCTGCACAGTTTAGAGCATTTGATATCAATATTCCTGGTCTTTAAATTAATTTCTTCTTTGAATTCTGCCTTTGGTGCTCATTTAATAGTGAGTTGAATAAGATCTTTAGCACATGTTCATTTTGTATTTGCTGAAGTCATGGTTTTACCTTCTTAGAAATATATCCTTTACCATCATTAGTAACTAGAATGGAGGAAGTACTTACCCTGCTATTCTGCATGGGCTGTTTTTCACTGAGTCCATGTAACAATGAAGATAAACCTCTCTCCCCTTGCAAAGACAACCTCAGAGTCTCAGGGAGGCTAAACAACTAGCCTACCTGAGAAATGGCATTAAAATTCGGAGACACATCCTCTGGCATGGAGAAACAGTACAAATTCCTGGCCTGTCCCTCTGGCCAGGTGAGTCCATAATTTGGAATTTATCTCCTTTTTGGTCATATCATCTTCGCAGGTACAGCCTGACCCATGCACCAGTCACCAGTCCAAACCATTTGCTCGTAGCTCGGGAGAAACAGTCGTCTTCCCAAGAGGCCTACTCACTCTGCCTTGACCTAAGTCCCTCTAAGAACAGACAGGAGTGAATGGTTATGGTGGAAGGAGGAGTTCTGAGTTTGGAAGACAGAAAGAAGGAATAACGTATAAACTTTGCAAATTTCTCAAGGATTGGCTGAAACACAACTATCCAGCAAGAAGAAAACACAATGGAATTTGCTATTGGGACCAAATTGGATTCTCGACTCCATTCTTCATGCATTGCAAGGACATGCTTCCACATATCCCTTCACCTTGACCTCTTGTTTTCTGGAATGTGGCCCACTGCCCAGAGCTCTGCTGGGTAGCAGCAGTGTACAGGTACTTCACTTTGCCTCAATGGAAATTCCTGATAGGACTGCTGAGCTGAGGAATCCACGTGGGAGTGTTGACCTTCCCATATTCCAGTTTCCTTTGGCAGGAAAGCAAAGGGCTGGGAGATCTGTAAGCTTCCAAGTGGGGTAATGTCTACAATAGTCTTCATTAAAAGAAACACAAATCCAGTGTGGTCTGAGACACAAACTTTCTTTGAAATCCAAAGTATTTATTTGTCCCTTTATTTCTTTAAGATCACCTCAGTACGACAGGGTGTTGAGTTGACTTGGCTGGGTGTCTGTTTAGTGGTAACTCATGCTGTTGTCTGCTGTCCCTGTGAAGTCAGGGACAGGTGCAAAGCTGTTTTCCAAGCACACAAATTCACTCTGCTGCTTCAAATAATGTTTTCTCTCTTGGAGAGAGAAACAAAACAAAACAAAACAAAAACAAAAACAAAACCAGAATACTGCTGGGCCTTGTGAGTGGAGGAAACAAAGACAAAAATGACCTTAAGATCCTTAACAGGGCCACTGCCCAAATGTGCCTCCCACTACACACACACACACACACACACACACACACACACACACACACACACACACCTGACAAGAAACACTGGAGGGAGGAAGGGTTGATTTTTGCCTTATGGTTTTGAGGAGACAAGATACAGTCCATGCAGTGATGGAAGACCCAGGGACAGGGCACATTGTGTCTCTGTCAGGAAACAGACAGCAGACAGTAAGTGGGACTTGGCTAGGAAACCCGAAGGCCCACCCCTGGTGACCTACTTCCTCCAATGGGTCTCCACCTCCCAAAGGTTCCACAACCTTCCAACACAAGAGCACCAGTTGGGGACCAAGTGTTCAGACAGACATGAATCCATGGGGACATTATATAACTAATCCATTGTAGATCCACCCAATCCAAAAGTCTAGGAGATAGAATAGGCCAAGCTTAGGTGAGATGACCATTTCTTGACCATCAGCTTTAGCTGACTACATTAGACTACTGGCTTTCTGATGGAGGCATGTTCTTCCCACCTCTGATCAACTATAACCTGGGGCCAGAGCCATGCTGTGCAGAACACTCATCAGGGGTCACACACTCATTATTAACTGTGTATACAGAAGGAACAAAACACCAGAAAACATGAGATTACTGTAGCAATCCAGAGGGG
This sequence comes from Peromyscus leucopus, assembly GCF_004664715.2. Lineage (NCBI taxonomy): Eukaryota > Metazoa > Chordata > Mammalia > Rodentia > Cricetidae > Peromyscus > Peromyscus leucopus. The sequence continues at coordinate 26,571,672 of NC_051084.1, read as the reverse complement.
AGTATGCCTGTAATACGTTCTACTAAGGGACTAATACTGGATCATAGAATATTAAGTGACACAGTTAACCTCCTTGTTATCCCAAGCTGGTGGCTTCCTACACTTCTCACTGCTGTGGGGACATTTGACACACTAAAGGGAATTCAAATGAATCCCAACTACATTCTCAGTCAAGTCAACATTTTTCTTTGCTTCTCTCAGAGCCCTTGTGTGTGGTCCCAATAAAAGGTGTCTGTGCATCCCTAGCCAATCCCTCCCTCCTCTCCTCAGCCCTTTTCAATTGATTCTTGGACTCCATTTACCCCATCAAAGCATGTTGTAACGCCCACACACATCCTCCTCTTTACAAGTGTTCTCTCTGTTCAATTAAGCATAATAATTAAGATATCCTTTCTCTCTGGAAGGCAATTATGCTACAAATTGGAAAACATGTGACAGTGATATCAAATAAGGCTTTGCTGAGTTACTAGCTGGTAACTAACAGATCTTAGAAAGCAAATTGCCTTGCCTTTGTAAACAGATCCTACTAGGGTCACTCAAATGGTTGTGACATGTAGCTAGAGTTTTCTTGCCTTGCCCACAGTCAGGACAAATCTTTGTCACCCGCCAGTCCCACAGCCGCTCAGACCCAACCAAGTAAACACAGAGACTTATATGGCATACAAACTGTATGGCCGTGGCAGGCTTCTTGCTAACTGTTCTTATAGCTTAACATAATCCATTTCCATAAATCTATACCTTGCCACGTGGCTGGTGGCTTACCGGCGTCTTCACATACTGCTGGTCATGGCAGCGGCTGGCAGTGTCTCTCTCCTCAGCCTTCTGCTTCCCAGCATTCTCCTCTCTCCTTGTTCCCAGCATTCTCTCTCTCTCTACTTCCTGCCTGGCCACCTACTTCCTGCCTGGCCACTGGCCAATCAGTGTTTTATTTATTGACCAATCAAAACAATTTGACATACAGACCCTCCCACAGCAGTGACAGGTCCCACACACTGCTGGCTGTCGTAGCAAGCCTGTCTATCTTTGCTGTGCTTATATTTCTTTATGAGAAGTCAACACTTTGTGATAATTGGCACATGTCTATTAACCGGCTGATCAAAAATGAGCCTCAAACCACTTGGACATCAACAGACCTTCACAAGAAGAAAAAATGTGAGGGATGATGCGTCTTTGAAAGATGGGGTTTGGCATGCGGCCTGGAGGGTTGAATGTTCACCTGACATCTATGAAGCCCTAGGCTCTAGGGCTCATAAGTCAGTCATAGTGATGCACCCCTGTAATCTTAGAACTGGGAAGAGACAGGAGGATCAGAAGTTTAAGATTGTCCTTGGCTCCTTTTGGCTACTTAGTGAGTTGCAAGTTAGCCTGGAATACATGAGGCTCTATCTCAGATAAAAAAAATTGATAGATCTTTGAGACAAAATGAAAGATAACATGCTTTCTAATCATCAGAACATGTGAACATAGAGAGAAATGTGCAAACTACAGGATGGCTACATGTTTTAATACAGGGATTGCTAACTGAAGCAATCTGGACCTGGAGTGCCCCCCCCCACAGCCATATACTGGAGGCTTGGTCTCCAGCCTATGACTCCATTGATGGTATTTAGTAAGTGAAGTCTGGAGGAAGCAAGTTAGTTAGGTCATTGGGGGAGTGACCTTGAAGAGCCTGGAGGGAGCACAGCCCCTCTTCTTCCTTTCTCTTCCTGTAGGATGAGGTCTCCATCTATCCCTCTTCACAGACACCTTCCATGATGCACTTGTCTTACCACAGACCCCAAAATGATGAGGTCAAAGACCATGGACTGAAATCTCTGATGGCGTGAGCCAAAGTACGCCCTTCCTCTACATGAAGTGATGAGCCGCCTCTTTTGCCACAGTGATGGAAGGATGACGGGTACCAGCTTCCCTCTTGCTTGCTTCTTTTCTTGCCCACTACACAGACCCTGATGAGAACCAAGGTCCTGTCCTTAGTTTTTCACTTTGTCCCCAGTGCTGGAAACACTGACAGGTAAGAGTGATGCTTGCTTTTCTGTTTTAACTTGGTTCTTGTTTTATTAAAATATAATCTCCATAGAGAGATGTGCACATATTTCACAGATATAAAAATCCATGCATTTCCACAAACGGATCACATCTATGCAACCAGAACCCAAATGAAGAGATAAAACAGAGGGCTATGGAGGTGGCGCAGCAGGTCAAACACCTGCCGCACGAGAAGGAGAACATGAGTTTAGATCCCAAAACCCATGTAAATCTGTCTGGTATTTTGTGAACCTAACCCCCCATTGCTGCTGCAATATAGACAGGAGAAGCCCTAGAAGTTTCTGGGCCAGCTAACCTGACATGCAGCAGCAAAAAAAAAAAAAAAAAAAAAAAAAAAAAAAAAAAAAAAAAAAGAGAGAGAGAGAGAGAGAGACCCTGCCTCAAGGAAAAGGAGGAGGACAGAGTTCTCCTCTAACATAAAATAAAATACCTCCAACACTCCCAATGCCAGAAACTTCTGTGCCCTTCATGATGACTACCCCTTCACACATCCACAGTAGAGTAAACCACCCTTCCCAAGAGGGTGATTGACTTAGCTTACTGGAGGATTCTATGTGAATGAAACCACATACCATGTTTTGTTTTGTTTTTTTAAATGTGGTTCTTTTTGTTTGTCATATTGTGAGACTCTCTGGTGTTGTGCAAACTTATATTCCAGTTGCTTCCTTCCTGCAGAGCAGCAGTTGGAGCGGGCACAGCTGTACCATTGGCCAGCCAGCTCCTAATGGGGTTTTAAGTTATTCCAGTTTGGGGCTTCCACAACTTAGCACTCACATGAGAACCCTACTCCTTCGACTTTGCCACACATACTTCCGTTCGCTACCTGTCTAGCAACAGACTTGTGTGAGAGAATAAGCTTGTGTTCTTATATTTCCAGACAGAAATAACTCATCAATAATTAATGATCTGAGCCATAAAAGAACCTATATTTTAATTGAATTTGAGGCTGAGTTAATATAATTCAATATCTTCATTTCCACCTGAAGGAATTAAATCCTAAATCTTTTTCAGAAAGGCAGTGGAGTGGATGCATGCTGCTACAACTAACTGTGTGGACACAGCAAGGATCCACCAGCATCAAGGCAGTTACATAAATCGAGGAAATTGAATTAGATAATCACAAAATAACTTCCATGATCTGGTTACAAAATCTTCTAACTCACTTTGGGGTATCATATCCATGGCTGAAAGCCAGCTTTACATATTCACAGTTAATATTTATTTTATATCAGCCTGATTAGTAAGTCAATTATACATAATCAACTACCAATAATAATTATTATACTAACTAATCTTTATTGAGTGGTATTTCCAGGTGCTTTCTGTGTACAAACTCATCAAATCTGCACACAAACCCACAGAGTGTTTATATCCATCCTGACTTCCAAAGAAGAAACTGAGGCACAGAATGGATAAATGTCTGGTTGCAGTCCACATCACTGTGAAATGATGAGTTAGCTTCTTCAGTTCTAAAGACCACCTAATATCAAATATTTTTGCTGCTTACAGATGTTTCCAGCCACTTTTGATCTAATGCAAATTCCTTCCTCTCCTGATTCTTTTGTGTTTTATGGCATATCTGGTCTGAAGCGAGCCACCCAACAGTGTGGTTGCCTGTGGGACATTCCTAACCTGGTCTCAGAACTCAGAATTAACTCTCAACTGAATATCCTATGATCCTCTTATGCTGATTTCTATCTCCAGTAATACCTAGAAAGACTTTTTTTTTTAGTACATATGTTTCTTAGTTGTGGGGTGGGTGGTCGTGCATGTGCCACAGTGTGTTTGTGTGAATCAGATGACAATGTGTAGAAGTTGGTTCTCTCCTTCCACCAGTTGGGTTCTGGAAGGTTGAGCCTTGACTGTCAGAGGCACCAGCAAGTGTCTTTACCCTGCAAATCATTTTGTTAGCTCTGGATGTGTTTCATACAAGCACTGAAATTAATAGATAATGAATGATTAAATTGACATAGGGAAGAATGCTAAAAATGATAAATTTATACTTCATCATCATTCAGGAACTATAAATATCATACACTATGTATCAGATATTAATGTCTATATTTAACATAATAAAAAAAAACGATGAAAGCTTCTGTCATATGGTAGATGAAATATCTCTTCCCAGACCTAATTTGGACTTTTTTGCTTCAATATTCTTTGACTTGTATCTTTACCATGTTTCATGAGGTGCTCCATTGGCTTGAAGTTTCCACTTTCTCATACTCTAGGCTCCTGATTATTCCTTTGAGAGAATTCTCTTGTCCTGTGTGAAGTTGCTCTAATTGTAGAATTGTGGTAATAGGTTACACATCAGCTGATTGTCAAGAGGTCTTGCTTTGGTAGTAGAATGTTTGTTATGTGGGAATTAGCCTTTTCTCTCCATATACATGCTCCTGTGGTTCACAGCACATTTCTTCTCAACCATATTTAATCTGACCTCTATCTATTTCTGTACAGATTGCACTACATTCTGCACTTACTCTAGTCCAACGTTCAGGGTTTGGGTGGTGCCTAGGGAAGTGAGCTTGCTCCATATAGTTTAGGATAGGGAGCATTTCTATTCTTCCTGAACATTCTGTTCACCTTCCAAAGAATCTGATTATACACACACACACACACACACACACACACACACACACACACGCCAAAATAGCTACAAAATTGATTAGTAAGAGTCACTGAATTGTTTGCTACTCAAACAAGCTTAAATCTGGATTGAAGATGGCCATTCTAGGCTCTTTGCCTACAATGTGCCTTAGTTCTCTATGCAAAGACACGGGGGAAATGCATCTCAGGAAATGTCATTGTAGCTAGAGTTTTCCTGCCTTGCCCACAGTCAGGACAAATCTTTGTCACCCGCCAGTCCCACAGCCGCTCAGACCCAACCAAGTAAACACAGAGACTTATATTGCATACAAACTATATGGCCGTGGCAGGCTTCTTGCTAACTGTTCTTATATCTTAAATTAATCCATTTCCATAAATCTATACCTTGCCACGTGGCTGGTGGCTTACCGGCGTCTTCACATGCTGCTGGTCATGGCTGCGGCTGGCGTTGTCTCTCCGCCTCAGCCTTCTGCTTCCCAGAATTCTCCTCTCTCCTTGTCCCACCTACTTCCTGCCTGGCCACTGGCCAATCAGTGTTTTATTTATTGACCAATCAGAGCAATTTGACATACAGACCATCCCACAGCACGTCATGGTTTCCCTTCCCCAGGTAATTCCCAATAATGTTTCACTGGTACAAGAACAACCTTAACCAAATTCCGCTGTAGGTGGTTCCAGACCTTTCCTCACCATTAGCAGACATCAACACCCTTACTTTGGACACTAATAACTGATTTGCAATTGTTTAACATTTGTGGACTTACCAGTAGTTTAGTTCTTTGGAACTACAAGACACCCAAACCAAACCAAGGCCCTCTGTAAGAGCAGTAAGTGTTCTCCACCACTGAGCTATCTCCCTAGCCCCACATGATACAGTTTTTAAATTTTCCTCGGGACACGGAAATCCCTCTAGGTATTTCTAGCAGGTAGGATTGTAATCTAAGGAATTGAGCATACAGGCGAGGAAAGAACTCAGGAGCCAAACAGAAGACAAAGCCACCCAGAGAGCGACATACCCTTCTCCTGCCACCTCACAACTGAGGAACATATGAGGATGCTGTGTCCCCAGTCCCAGAGCTATGATCACTCAGTAGAAGCTGGAGTGGTAGAGACATTTCCAGTGGGACCAGAAAGGCAGGTGTATCTCCCAGCAGGCTCTGGACCCAAGGAAACAGTATAGAAAGAGATCTCCCATCACATGCTGTCTGTGTTGGTAGATCTCACTAGATGAACCTACATAGACACCAGAGCACAGGGGGCAGGGCGGGAGGGGGAATGGAATTCATCACTTCTAACATCAGACCAGGAAGAGAAAGACAGGGTATGAGTCTAAGTGAGCCCAGGCTTGCCCCTGTGAGGCGCAGGGAGACTGGAATCACTGATAAACCTGCTGAGCAATTTTGGATGGTCTTGGAGACATCCGAATATAATTTTGCTCTGTGTGATTCTCTGGATAATTTTTCATTTCACTCATTTTATTCAGATCTTCAGCATTTTGCCTCAAGGAGTTTTCTTGCAAGACAGAAATCATAAGTTATTTGAAATCATAAGCGCTTCTCAAGGAAAACAAATGTCGAAACTAGTTGCAGACACTAGACTAATGTTACCAGAGGAAAGAGGGGGTTGCCAACATGGAGTATGGCTCTTGCTCCGGAGAAAAACAGAAGCCAGAGATGAATGACTGGGAACAGGGAACAGGCTTTGCCAGGCTCTGCCGTGGAAGGGGCTCTGTGAACTCCTCTAGCCACAGAACAAGGGAAAGCCATAGAGCCACGCATTTCCCAATACTCAGTGAGAGCATCAATCAGGCAGGCAGCAAGAGAGTGGTTCTTGGGTATTTACAGTGTTCTTGGTTTTAGAGCTGAGGAAACATAGATGTCTACTAAGCTGAATGACACATTCCTAGAGCTTGTCATCGCTGCCACTAGGAGGTAAAGGGAGACACAGAAGTTGCTGTTTATTCAAAGGGACTAAAGATCACCCCAGATCACACAGCTTTCAATCTGCAGTATCTCGTCTCTCCACAATCACGCTTTCTAGTCCACCAAGGTCAAGTGAACCACAGGATCTTCAATACGGATGTGCTGTCTGCAGAAGGGTTCAGTTCACAGACCGGAACCGAGATGAATTCAACTGAACCAAGAAAAATAACTTCAACTACTACAACAAGGACTGGATGCAGATGCCCTGGGTATCAGAGACCCTTGCACTGCTCAGTGGTGGCACTCCAAGGAGGCAGGCCCACAGAAGTAGGTGAGAAGGATACATGGCACCTCTATGAATCCTCAAACCCAAGGCCAGGAAACCTATGCTTTACAAAAGAGCCCCATGTCCTGAACAGATCCAAGACAGAGTTTTGAGTGAGAAAGGACATGGAAACCGATGTACCAGATCATCAAAAGGAGCCACATTACTGTGGCTGATTTCCCAGGCCAGTCTTCTCTACTCACCTATCCTCAGGGGCAATATAGTCCCAAGTGAAAAGCTCTGGGAAATGTTTAAGATAACTTTACGGCCTCTCCGACATTGCATAGGCAGGTTTAAACAAGTCAGCAAGGACAAGGATGTCCGAGACTTGATGGGGAAAGAGGAGGAAACTATGGCAGGCAAGAGAGCTGAGACTGTGGAGTTGGGGTCATTCATACAGTTCAAAGGTCGTACAACAGGGCAGACCTCATCACAGCTATGGAGAGCAGTGAGGAAGAAGCAGAGGGATGGATACCCCAAGTTTCTCTCTTCCTGAGGCCAAGCACAAGGAAGGCCAGTTGTGGCACCAGCCTGTTGAGGTCCCAGGATGTGGGTACCACTGAAGAGAGCTGAAAATATGAGGAGTGAAGAGAAACGCAAGTCCCAAGCCCGACACTCTGAGATCTGAGGCTCCAACAATTTGAGGAATACATTTTAAATAATAGCTTTGCAGGGCTAACAATGTGGCACAGAGGCATAGTAATCCCCTAGTATGTGTAAGGTCCTGGGTTCCATCCCCATCGCTGCTGCTGCTGCTGCTGTTACAAATACAAAATTAGACAGATAAGTATATTTGTTTATATTTTTAAGATAAATTGCAAGTAAAGAATTCTAAGTAGCTTGATAAAGTTCAGATATTAAAGAATCAAAAATAATTCTTATCAACTAACTGCCTAAGATACTTTTATAGCCTACGCCGGTCTTTTTAATTGCTTATTTATTGAAATTTTCAAACATGTCTATAGTATATCTGGATCATATCCTCCACTTTTAACTTCCCCGGGCTCTCCTTCCCAATTTCACATACCCCTTTATAGTCTATTTATTTGTTCTGTAAGTGGCTGTGTCTGTCCAGTTAGGACTTCCCATGTGTACATGGGTGTGGTGTCATCTGTTGGAGAATGGCAAATCTACCAGTGGCCACACTCCTGCAGAAAATCGACTCTTTCTCCTGCATTATTCCTCAAGTACCAGCAGTTTCCCATCTAGGGATGAAGCCTCTGGGACCCTCTCCAAAGAACTTACTCCAGTTTTGACTACAGTAAATTTTTTTGCTACTTTTTCATATAAGAACAAGCTTCTATTATCAATTCCTGTAAAGAGAATAGAAAGGTGGTTTAATCTTTTCTAGAATGACGAATCAGAATTTGTTCTTATTATTCAGAGTTGGGATAATAAAATATGTAGCTTCATGGAAATATGTGCTGCTTTACAGTCTTGCAAATCTGTGCCTTAAAATGCAGGGATTCTGATAAAGTTGATTTGACATAATTACCATAAATTTTTAAAGCATATGCTGCTTTTTGATTTGTATCCACTACATTACAAAATATACTCCTGACAGCAGAACACTTTTTTTTTGACTAGGTGTTGATAAACTCATTCCTTCACTTGCAATTAAATAAACATGTCTGGTTGCTTAAAAGATTTCCTGGCCAGGGAGATAGCTCAGTGACTAGGTGTGTAAGGCAACAAGGCTGAAGACTTGTGTCCTATCTCTGAACTCACGTGTGAGAAGAGAACATGTGACCTCCATGCCTGCCAGGGCATACACACACACACACACACACACACACACACACACACACACACACACACTGAATATATACATTTTTAAATAATTAATTTTTAAGTAAGAGCTTTCTAAAAACCAGCTTAAAATTCCACACTACCCACTGCCCTCACCATCAACACCCCTACTTCTTCTAGGGGTGACAGAATCACTGGTGCATAGATGATTAATTATAGCTTAACTACATACAAAAGCATTTGAAAAACATTGTACAGCTTTCCCTGACTAAACTCAAACTATATCCAGTGAACATGCTTCTCCCTAAGCTAGCTTTTTTAAAGATTGTAAGCATGGCGAAATAAAATACTGGTCAGTGACACCTGAGACCTGTATCTCAATCCAGCCTACCAAACCTGCAGTGTAATTTATCAGAATTGCCCAATATTTATAGCATCAGATACAGTACACAGACTGTGGTTTCTCAATGCCATTTCCATAAAAATAACCCAACGTCCTTAGAGAGATGGCGGAGTCCAGACCTGGTGCAATGAGATCACGACAGAAGCCTGGAACAGCTTGTGACACCAGAGAGCATAAAAAAAGCCATACTCATTTGCTAGATCGTGTCAGGCAGATTACAAATCACAATAGGATGCCAAATGTGAGAGAATCTACACATCAGAGACTCCAGTAGCTGGTAGGTTAAACACATCAAACATGGAATTTTTTTTTCTCTTAAGAATCTATGTGGTCATAATGATATCACTTTTAAAAACACCTCATTGTTCTGCTTGAAGGTTGCTAGAGCACCAGTCTCTCATTCTAATGCCTAATAAATAGAGGATGGAACAACATTTCAGTCTTCATCTCGACTTTGTCCAGCCCAGAGTCATCAAAACAGTTGATGAGGAAGAATGCTTTGATTTGAATTTCTGGGGCCTTTCTATTTATTATGTATTTATTTTTATTGCACTTATCTTTGCCCCAGTATATCGTAGCACACACGTGGAGGTCAGAAGACACCTTGGAGGAATGGCTGCTCTCCTTCTTCGGCGTGGGTACTAAGGATTGAACTCAGGCCATCAGGCTTGGGAGCAAGCACTTTTACCCACTCACATTTCACCGACCCAAGAATTCTTCAAAGGGTCCCACTTAGTGGCTATGGGTTCACACTTTGATTGTGTGTCCCTCTATGCAGCTCCTAATGAAGTAACGGCTCCCGACAATGTGAACCTTAAACTCTATGGTGAATGAGGCAATTGGCCAACCTGAACGCTTCAAAAAAAAATAAAATAAATAAGGTTTGAAAAAAATGTATGACCTATCATGTGCCACTAGTGTGATGTGTAGTGGGTAGCCGGTCCAGCTTTGACCTGGAAGTGCCACCCCCATTGAGGCTTTGGTAACTGTCACACCTACAAGGTCGAGCCAAGAGAGGACCCCTGAAGACCTGAGATTGGGATGGGCCGGCTCTCTTGGTTCCTGGACCCTGGACGCTGGAGGTAGACCAAGCAGAGTTCTCCAGAGAACACAGCTGGACTATGCTCCCAGACCCTGTAACTTATCCCTTCACTTGTAAGTTACCCTACAAAATAAACCTCCCTTTTAACTACGTGGAATGGCCTTAATATCTAAACCAATAGTGGTGCAATAGTGAGTTCCCATCATCATCTATACTGTTCTTTTTAAATGTGATCTTGAGGGCTGGAGAGGTGGTCCAGCAGTTAAAAGTACCCGCTGCTCTTGCAGAGGACCAGAGTTCATTTTCCGTTCATCCATATAGGGTACCTCACAACTCCCTGTGACTCTGGATCCATGAGCTCTGACCCTCTTTTGGCCTCCACAGGTACCCACACACATAAATAAATATTAAACCTTTAAAATTTCATCTTGGACATGATCAAGCATCTAGATGTAGTATCCAGAGTAGAGGGAACAGACAAAGGTACATTCAAAGTAAAGGCGAGGACTGGAGAGATGGCTCAGTGGTTAAGATCACAGGTTGCTCTCCCAACAGGACCAGCGTTTGATTCCCAGCATACACGGGATGACTCACAACCATCCAAAACTCCAACTGTTTGGAGATCTGATGCTCTCTTCAGGGGCACTGCATGCACATGGTATACAGGCACACAAGCAGGTAAAACATTCATACTCATAAGATAAATCTAAAAAATTATTTTAAAAAGAAGAGGAAAATTATAGAACAGAGAACACTGTCTCAAACTGTTCTCTGATGAAGCCCAGCAACCAAAAGTGACATGTAGGCTTCTCTTGAATCTAGATTTTTAAAAAATTGATGAAACTGAAAGAATACTTGCAAAGCCTGTGGAGGTGGTGCACGCCTTTAATCTCAGCACTCAGGAGGCAGAGGCAGGTAGATCTCTGAGTTCAAGGCCAGCCTGGTCTACAGAGTGAGTTCCAGGACAGCCAGGGCTACACAGAGAAACCATGTCTCAAAATGAAAAAAGGAAGAAAGAAAGACAGAGACAGAGACAGAGAGAGAGGAGAGAGGGAGGGAGGGAGAGAGGGAGGGTAGGGGAAGTGGGAGACGGAAGGGGGGAAGGAAGGAAGGATATTTGCAGAATAAGGTTCTACTGAACAATGACTGCATGCTAGCTAACACTAGAAAATAATGCTATTCTTTTTCTTATCTAACAATCATTAAAAATTAGAGCCTGGGAACACAGTAACACAGGGAAGGTGATGTGATAGGCCATCCAGTGTTTACTTCAGAACAGTCCAACAGGGTGACACCAGGCGTGTTGAAGTGGGGTGGACGGATCAGGGCAAAGCAGGAGTTAATTGAGAGCTGAATGGCTTCGCAAATGTAGAGAGGCTGTAACCCTGCCAGGTATACACGTGTTCAAACCTCCCATAGCTTTAAAAAAAAAAAAAGCTGATGCAAATAAACCTTCAGAGTTCATTTGAGCTGAGAGGGTCACTTTTCTCTGATACCAACAAGAAGAAAATTGACTTAAGTTCTTAAACCTCCAAGAGGAAATTTACCAGGACATTCCCTTCTTTTGTCCAACTCTAAATATCTCCTGCCTAGAGGAACACATCGCAGACCTCACAGCTGGTATCTGACAAAATTTTAAAAATAAATTTAAATTAACAGGAGATTTAGAGCCGGAGGGAAACTTGGAAGTTTTGAACCAAGACAGGAGTATGGCAAATAATTAGAATGTGATTCGAATATAGATTGCTCGTCCTTATTTGATGGGCGTGGCTGACTAAAGGCGGGATTACCAAGGCCCTGAAAGTAGACTGTTAGTCACAATTCTCCATGTGCTTAAGAAACTGAAACCCTAGAAGAATAACGCTGCAGGGAATGGCCTGCCTTCCCTTGGCCCCGCCATCCTGGGATTCCTCAAATATGGAAATTTGATGCTGAATATTTCTGTCCTACACCGAGACAGTGTTGAATTCATTAGATTATGGGACCTCAAACCCCACAGGTAAGAAGTGTTTTTACATCTCAATAAATCATATGTTGGGCAGTGCCACCTATTGGTGAAACAGAGCATTGCACCATGACTCTAGTGGAAGCTGAGTGGAGAAAGGCAGGCGAGAAAGAGCAAAATCCACAGGAGAAAAAAATCCATTTGGCAATCTTTTGCCAGCTTGGACTTTCTAGATATTCCAACCTAGACAGAGGTGAGGCCTTCTAGGTTCTTACAGAAATATTTATGATCACTGTGGCAAGTGCAAAGCCTTTGACATACTGGCAATTCTTTAAAAAGTAAAAATAAAAATAAAATAAAAAATAAAAATTTGGGTTCCTAAAGTTCTGAAAACCACTTTGTTCCTTTAAGTGAACAAAAATTTCCAAATTCTTTTTTCATGGTTTTTTTTTTTTAACTTCATGTTCTAAGACTCTGTGAAAATTCACAAATTTGAATTTATGGATTCCAAATTAGAAATTCTAAAGAAGTTCTGAAGTCAAATTAGAGGAAGGACAAAAGCAAAGTTGAACATTATCAGCAATGCATGACTATTAAGTGTGAAATAAAAACTTCTTATCAATGGTGGGCAAGGAAAGAGTCCCCCACTAAGGGGTCAGATTTTTAAGTCTATATCTCAATTTATTAAGGGGTACAATAGGAATACAGAACTCACTAACACAAAGCAAGGTAGATGAGCTGCTGATCCACTGCCAATACAGCTGCTATTCTGCTCAAGGCCAATGGGGGCCAATTGCAAGCTGCTCTCCTTCGCCTGACCCAGTCTTGCCCACCCAAGAGAGAGAAAGATGACTCTCCCTCAGGTCTTAAGGGAGAGGGATCACATTTTAAGGATGAAAAACTTTTAAGGAAAATGTAAAAAAGCAAAACCTTCCCTATCTTCTAAAATGCCAGCAAGCCAAAGGACTTGCCTTCAGGGAAGCTTTTCCTGGCTCATCAGCATGGTAAACATTTTATAAAACTTAGAATCATTTACAAAACTATTTCATATATTTCCATGGCTACATAATGACTACAAAATATAGCCATAGTATATAATAATGTCAGTGTGTCTAATTTTAAAATATACTTCTAAGTAATCTTTTATTATTCTACATATCAAAGGTTGCCTTCCATATTCCAACGCTACATTGTGAAATACTTCAGAGAATGAAGTCAGCAAGACAGACCCCGTGGAAGCATGTCTTGCAAACTCAACTTCAGGGAACATACCCACTCCTTTCACTGGAAGGGAAAGCAGAAATTAGAAGTACTCTTGTTTTTGTTTGGCAAGAGCTGGCCCTGGGGGTTGGACCCACCATCTCACACACATGAGGTAGTATTCCACCACTGAGCTACATATAGATACCTTGAGAGACAGCCCTGATTTCCACACAGCACCAAGGAACAGTTATAGGACTGGGGTTGGGGGGAGGGAGGGAGGACCAGAAAGAAAGAGGAGGCAGAAGGAAGGGAAAGATTAAGGGTAAGGGTGTAGGAAGGTACTGAGGGAGAGGGTAGGAAGGGGGAAAAGAAAGGAAGAAGGGAAGGATGGAAGGAATGATAAGGAAGAAGGAAGGAACCCTCACACTCTGATGGTCTTTCCACAGGAAGGAACCTATTAAGGTGATATTTGTAGTGGGTAGCCATTCCAGCTTTGATCTGGAAGTTCCAACCCCCATTGAGGCTTCGGCAACTGTCACGCCTACAAGGCGGGGCCAAGGGAGGTGCCTGGAGACCCGAGATCTGGATGGGCCAGCACTCTCTCTGTTCCTGGACCCTGGACGATGGAGGTGGACTGTGCAGAGCTCCAGAGAACCCTGCTGGACTGCGATACACCTTCCCCAGACCCCGCGACCTACCTATCCCTTCATTTGTAAGTTACCCACTAAATAAATCTTCCTTTTAACTATGTGGTGTGGCCTTAATAATTTCACCAATAGATATTCTTGTAGCTAATTTTATTTTCTCTAACCATGATCGAAACATGTTTATGGAAGCCCCTTGCCAGATTTAACTGAAGAAAGTGATCCACTGTGAGAGCTGGGGAACATGGGAAGAACCAAAAGAACAAAGAAGGATGGCAAAAAAAAAAAAGCTGGAATTCAAGGTGACTTTGGAGCTGGCCTTGCTTGTCATGGGAATGAGCAGTTGAGGAGCCTTGAGTCACAAACAGACAGCAGAACCCCATTGCTGAAAACAACACCCACACAGCTCATTGAACATGGAGAGGTTGAGCTGGTGCCTATCTAGAACCTTCACCCCCATGATCTAGTGTCTACGACATGGAACAGTACTCTGCAGGCTACCAAAAGAGGAAAGGAAACACCAGTCCAGCCACAAAACCTTTGATCTACAATCTGTTCTGCCTGCAAGATATGCTAGGGCAATAGTGGCACAAAGCTTATGGGGGTAACCAACCAATGTCTGGTTTGACTTAAGGCCTGCTCCATAATATGGAGTCCATAGCTGGCACTGCTTGGGTGACCAAGAACTAGAGTCTAGATAGCCCAGGGACCTAGGGTAAAATCAAATACTACTCATCTAAAACAACAACAAAAAAAGATATCAATAAAATGACTCCCAATAATATCCTGCTATAGTCATACACGGATGCCTTGTATAGCCATTATCAGAGAGGTTTCTTCTCCTTACAGCAGATGGGAACAAATATAAAGACCCACAGCCAGACATTACAGAGAAAGAGAGAGAGACTTTGGAACACACATCTTTAAACAAGGTATCTCCATCAAATCCCTCTCCTCAGAGCTCATCAAACCCACAGAAGAAGCAGAGGAGTGGGGAAGACCAAGGTGACAGAGAACACCAGGAGTCCCTCTGAAACAAATGAGAAAAGCTCATATGAACTCACAGAGACTGAGCAACACGTACACCAGGTCCTCTGCATATATATTACAGTTTTCGGTTTACTATTTTTATGGGACTCCTGAGTGTGTGAACGAGTGAGTCTCTGATTCTTGTATCTCCTCTTGGGGCTCTTTTTTCTGTTGGCTTGTCTTGTCTAACTTAAATTGTGTGCATGTATGTGATACGTGGGAATAAATGTGTGTGCACATGTGTATACGAATACGTGTGCATGATATTTTTGTTTATTATAATTTATTTTGTCATACTTTGTTCTTGTCTCTTAGAATCATGTTCTTTCCTAATGAGAAACAGAAAGGGGGTGGATCTATATGGGAGAGGAGGAAGAGAGCAACTAGGAAGGGTAGACGACGGGGAAACTGTATCCAGATTATATTGTATGAGAAACATGTTTGTTGCTGGAGAGCTTCTCTCCAGGTCCCACCAAGCCCTGCAGTCCCACAACCCACATATAAAATAATCACTCAGATGCTTATATTACTTATAAACTGTATGGCCATGGCAGGCTTCTTGCTAACTGTTCTTATATCTTAAATTAACCCATGTCTATAAATCTATACCTTGCCACGTGGCTCATGGCTTACCGGCATCTTTACATGCTGCTTGTCCTGGCGGTGGCTGGCAGTGTCTCCCCCCTCCTTCTTCCTGTTCCCCCAATTCTCCTCTCTCCTTGTCCCACCTATACTTCCTGCCTGGTCACTGGCCAATCAGTGTTTTATTTATATAGAGTGATATCAGCACATGTTCATGATGTTATAAAAGGGTGCTAATAAAAGGTGGGGAGCTTGGAGTCTCTAAGCAATCAGAATGGAACAATCTTGGTACTGTGTCCAAGTCACCCACATGGAGAGTCAACCCTAAGGAAGATCCTTAGCATGTCTCTGGGTTGCATTTGCCTTGGAAGCCAAGTGACACCCAAAAGCCTGAGAGGCAGAATTGCTGGAAAAACTAAAGCAGGGTTGATGGTTGGTGAAGACAGGTTAGTTGGGCCTGGGAGAGCTTATTGAGTTCATGCAGTCTGGAAAGGCAGTATCTTAGCAACTAAATCCAAAGTTTCACTTGAACTCCATGGTATGGGTTACCCGAAACAGGAGAGGCCAAGGCCATTGTTGCCTTCCACGGCAGGGCCCCGTAATCTGTACTTTCACCACCTACAAGTTGAAATTTGAGGATGACAGTCTATATAGTGTTTGTGTTAGAGCCATGCTATCCGGGTGCCAGATGTTCTCTCTTACTCAATGGGGACATTATAATTTGGGTCATTGGATGAAAGCATCTTTCCTTTCTGTGGGTAGACCACAAGGATGTCTCTTTTGATGTAAGTGATAACCAAGTAGGTAAAGAAGAGAAAAGGATACCCCCTCACCCCTGCCCCCAAAAAAGCTAAGATACGTGTCAAAGCCAATTGGCTATGTTATGACAGAAATACTAGACACTGGAGACAGCTTACCAAAACCCCACAGCTTCGGCACACTCAGCACATACAACACATGTATGGAATCATTATTTCTTTTTATAAATTTGTGTTTATCAGCATTGAGCCTACAACTTACTTTTTAAACCCACACAGTTAGTTTTTCTAACTTGTTCCTGAGTGACTGATTGAGCTTAGATGGTCATTCACCCACTACATTAGAGTCATCAGAAAGACTGACAGGAACCTGAATCTCTAGGCTATCCTCCACAGAGGGAGTCAAAAGGTCTGGGAGAGGGTTCCGGGCCCTTTTTACTGAGACTTTCAAGCAATTCTTATGCAGGCAGATGTTGAGCCACAGGTTGAGAAGACCTGATTCTGCCTCCACATTTTTCCCATTAAAAACTGTAAAGTATGCACACACACAGCACGTACATAATACACACACGCACAACACACACGCAACACACACAGAGAACATATACAGTACACATGTACCACAGTATGCACACATATCACATACACACACACACACACACAAATAAAAGAAAACAAAACAACTTTTAACAAGAGATTCTTCCGTGATTGTACAAGGGTACAAATGACAATGGATGCTGTGACATGTTGGAAAACAGAAGCCGCTACATGCTGACATTGGTAGTATAAGCTGACCCAGCCACTGTGAAAGTCAGTGTGTGTAGAGGGTTATCCAAAAGCTAAAAGTAGAAATCCCATAATGTCCAGCTGTACCACTGAGGAGCACACATGTGAGCAACTGTAAGTCAGTAGGCCACAGAGATACCTGCCAGGGATTGGAGCCAGCTGGGAGTGGTGGCTAATACCTATAATGGCAGATGTTGGGCAGTAGACATGGGATTATCAGGAAGTCAGCATACCTAGTTCAGCCTGGTCTACATAAGACTGATGCAAAAACTGAGTCTCAAAGGGATTAGGTGATTTGCTTAAAGACACCTAATTAGGAAGACAGCTCATGGCCAAACCCCTGGCTCCGCAAGGATAGAGTCCTACTTAGATGCCAGGGCAGTTGCCATTGGCCCGGCTGTCCGTCTTCTCAGCAAAGGCAGAACTACATGGATTTTACGTTCCCCCTCCCAGTTGGTTTCCAGCCTATGGCTGCCTTGAGGATCTTCTCCCCACTGACCAATCCCTGCAGTGGCACTCTTCTCACTGTCTGCTGCCATGCAGAAGGTGGCAGACAGTGACACTGTGTGTGTGAGAGCCTTCCAGATGAAATGCAACGTGTGAACGGAAAATGTCATCTTTATCCCTGGGATACATGGGGAAGATGCTCTGGGCTCTATCAGACCTGCGAAGAAAAACATTATTAGTTTAAAGGCTCCCTGAATCCATTTCTGACAGTTTCCTTTGTAAACACCGTTAATACCCTGGAATGCTCAAATCATATCTAAATACATAGCTTAAATATGTAAAATCGGGAATCTGGGCATTACTAGAGGCTAATGTTCTTTATAAAATTCTTTCATAGAATATAAATCATCCAGACTCCTCTCCTCTCCTCCTCACAAGACCAGATATAATTTACACCTAACAAAACAGCTCTGTAACACTGCTGATGCAGAACGCACCTGCGTTTGTATTTCTCTGTGACATGAATGTGGTTCTTGGGGGCAAATGGCTGGAGCAAGAAATATCTTTAGGCAATAGAGCTACGTAAGTGGCCAAGTCACGGCTGAGTGACTTTGTAAATGAGCCCGGTAGAGTTGGCTCTATGGAGAAGAATAATTGCATCTTTATGACCTCATTTGGGGGGTGGAAAACCCCTTACTCAGGCAGTAGCAAGAGACACCCATATGTGGATTGGATACCGGGCTCAAGCAACTTCCACCTCCCGGAAAGAAAGACCATTCAAAACCAAAAAACTTGTATGGTTTCGAATGAAGTCATTTAATATGAAAAGCCACCTTAACATCAGCGGGTTTCCAGGTGATCCTAAATAAGAAAATTAGCACACGCTTGTTCTCTGAAACCCAAGAAGCATTTGGGGGAAAAGCATGGCTAAGTCTCATGTGCTCAGTTGCCCTGAGGTCGCCTACCTACAGCAACAAGCAATGGAGAAAGAAGCGTGAGAATAATTACCACTAAACCTAAGCCAGCAGCCTGTGGACACATTGATAAGAAGCTGGTCTCTCCATGTACCGTAATGGCCTGGGCTTGAATCCCATGGCAAAGTACAGAATAGTAATGTCAATGGCCACCACAGAATAGAGTATACAGTGGGTAGGAAATGCACTTAGTCTTTAGTATAATTACACACACACACACACACACACACACACACACACACATATTATCTGAAAAACACACGTCACAAGATTGCTTAGATGAATGTATAAATATCCAATACCCAGTGTCTTAGTTACTGTTCTATTGTGATAAAATACCATGATCGAGGCTACCCACAGAGGGAAGGGTTTCTTTGGGCTCAAGCAGAAGCTGAGAGCTCAGAGTTTGAACTGTAAGAAAGAAACAGAGAAGGTAAAAGTCTTTAAATTCCCAAAGCTTGTATCCAGTGACTTATACCAACACAGTCATACCTCCCAAACCTCCCAAATTTGGCCATCAGCCAGGAACCAAGTGTTCAAATGCCCAGGTCTACATGGAACACTTCTCATTGTAACCACCACAAAGAGCTCAAGAGCAACAGACACAGAATGAAGCCGGACCCAGCATTCTGGTTCCTAATCGCTTACATTCGACACCTCCTTGGAGAGTCCATGAAACTTCCAGGTGGACATTCCAGCTTGGTCACTTGGAGGTCAAAGGTGACCTGGGGGAAGCCACTCAGCCTCCTTTCTCATCTGTGATGTGAAGGAAATGCCAAGTGAGCAGGATTTTCAGGAAAGGATCCTTAGTCCTTGGCAGGCAATCATTCAGCAGGCCCTCGGGTCCATCATCGTCAGCCACACCAACCAGCTCCAGGTATCAGCAAGGATTATGGTTGCATTTGTCAAAAACAGCTGTGTGGCTGAGGCATAGAATATGCTCATATACACACACACATGTGTATACACATTTACTCCAAAAGGAGTCATGTGTGATACCATAGGATAAAGGTGTATGTATATGCACATGCAAATTCACACACACACACACACACACACACACACACACACACATACACACACACTGGACTTTGTGAGTCTCATAAAAATGGAAAACAAGTGCCCTCTAAATAACATTATTTTCAAACCAGCAATATTTATTAGGTGGCAAGCTCACAGTTGGCTGAAGATTCACACTTAATTCAGAATCTAGGTAATGTTGGGAGAGTGTCAAAGATTTATAATTAGGGTGCCAACAATGCAAATAACATTTTAAATACATATCACCCTATATGTACAAATGTATAGAAACATGAAATGTGTACATGTATACACTTGTACATGTGTATTTTTGTAGGTGTTTATTTAGGTGCGTGCATGTGAGTACATGTGTGTTGTGTTTGCTCATGCACACACATGTTTGTGCATGTAATGTGTGGGAGTAAGTGTGTGTGCTCCCAGACTCAGCCTGCAGACCCCCAGCATCTCCTGGGTCCAGCCTGTCATCTGAAGCCACAGTCGGGAAAAGGTCCTGAACATTGCTTTACCCAATGACCTGGGTTTCTTGAAGCCTGAAATCTGGATGATGCTGAGAATAACATCAAGGGTAAAGAGGACAGTGTTATTGACAGACAGATGCCATTCTGTGCCATGTCCCCTCTGGTGTCCCCCCCCCCAAGACACACACACACACACACACCTCTCTTTGTAAACATCACTCTACCTCCATCAATATTGTCACAGAGAGTCCCCAGGCTCACCCACAACTTCCATTCCTGGCCCTTTTAAAACTGGAATACCTTAAAGGAGTGGTTCTCAACCCATGGATCTCAACTCCTTTGGGGTTGCATATCAGATATCCTACATATCAGATATTTAATTACAATTCATAACAGTAGCAAAATTACAGTTATTAAGTAGCAACAAAATAATTGTATGGCCGCGGGTCACCACAACATGAGGAGCTGTATTAAAGGGTCACAGCATTAGGAAGGTTGAGAACTACTGCCTTAGAGTAAGGCTTCCAGGTAAAATACAGCATGCCTAGTTAAATTTCAGTTTTAGACAAACATTTCTTTAGCTGGGCCTGGTCGCATAAATCTGTCTCTCCAACAACTCGGATGGCTGAGGCAGGTGGATGACAAGTTCACATTCTGCCGGAGCAAATGAGTGAGACTGTGTCTCAAAACAAAAAGAGTCAAAATAACTGGGGACTTAGCTGAATGGCAGGTCACCCAACCAGGAGGCACGAGACTCTTAGTTCAATTTTAAGCATTAAAAGGGAAAAAAAACTTTTGAACATTTTTATGTGTATAACAATGTTCCAAACACTGCATAGCGCATATTCATAGGGTAATTATTAATTATTAATCTAAAATTTAAATATTACTGCTGAGTAGCCCCACACACATACCACCACCACTCTCCCTAAATCCCACATACTAGCTAAAGGAAGAGAGAGTTCACAAATATGACCCAGCAATAAAAGTAAGAAGGGCTAGAGAGATGGTTGGGCTGTTAAGAATATACACTAGTTACAGAGGATACAAGTTCGATTCCCAGCTCCATTTTGGTGTAACTCTAGCTCCAGGGGATCAGATGCCCTCCTCTGGCTCTTGGGGGTACTGCACTCATAGAAACAGAGACACACACACACACACACACACCCCTACAAACACACTTACATTTGTCTTTAAAAATAAATAATTTTAAAAGAGACAAATGAGAGAAAAAAATCAAGAAATGTAGAGACAGCTCCCCGACCCTACCCCAAACAGGCTAGGCCTAGAGTGTGCCCTCCACACTGCAGCAGAGCAGGATCTCAATGAAGAGGGGCTCAGACTGTGTGGCCCAGGTCTCCAGGGGTAATCAAGGCAGAGAGACCAGGATCTACCAACACTGAGTGGCCACATGTGCTCAGGCTGGTATTCTTTTCTCTATTTGGCTCCAAATGGGCTTAGGACCATCTACACAAAGACCGAAAGCCAAGTTCCTGCCAACCGGCAGCAGGAAGCTGATTTGGGTCTGAATTTAATTTTGTCGGAAGGAAAGAGTATGGCGTTAATATAGTCCAGCTCTGTCAAGCTGCACTCGTGGCTCGCTCGGAGTAATTCTGACGAGCGCGGGGCAGTGAGCGGTTTCCGAGCCACACACACTGTGGTGTTCTCTGCTGCGTTATTTGCCGGTTTGAAAAGAGATGAATACTAGGATGATAGTGACTTTGTGGGGGGAGCGAAGAGATCACAGGAGAGAAAAAGGAGGAGTATAAAACAACAGCTGACTTACTGATTCTTCCTACTCAAAAACCTTTCTGATGAGAAAGAAAAAAAAATCACCTCAGATAGGCTTCACTGAAATGGTTGTCTTAGGAAATGAGTGTCTTTTTAGATGAAAGCAAAACACTTTGCTTCAGATCTTGACTTTGTTGCTTCAGAAGGGGTCTTGAGGCCAACCCAGGCCTTGACACCTCATCTGTGAAGTTCTCTGAGTCCTGTGACTCTGAGAACAACCTCTGTCTCGGGGCCACAGTTTAAAATGAAGCATTATTTTCTGCAATTACTGTTCTCTTCAAAGAGAGAGACTTTTCTTTGTCAATATATTATGCCCCAAAGTAGAGCGAATTGGCTCATCCAATACTCCATGTACCTTCTCCAGCAAGTAAGAAGCAAGGAGCCAGCGGCCCAACATGGAAGCCTTCTGTGACCCCCAGGCTTTCAAATGGTTTTTCTCTTACCACATACTAAAAAAAAAAAAAATGCATCTCAGTCTCCCTGGCCACTGCTTCCTGATTTTGCAGTTACAGACATCCCTAACTGACCATAAGAAAGAAAAGATAGCCCACTCCACAAAGTTGCCCTCAAGTTTGCCTTCTCAAGTCCGTCTGTGATTAGAACCATTATAGAAGATACAAGTGAGGATGCTCCTGTTGATTCAGAAGCAAAACAACTGGTTTGTAATTAATATTAAGCTTCTGAGTGATTATTTTATAAAAAACAGTTGCTGCCCAGGTGTAGAAAATTTTCTAAGAGGTCTTATTAATAAATAAAAACAATAAATAAAAAATATGGAGCCAAATATAGGGGTGAAAGCCTTAGAGATCAGGGAAATAGTGAGAGCCATCAGCTAATCTTACCTCACCATGCCGCAGCTTCCAAAGGTGAGCTACTTCCTGTCTACCCACGCCTTTATTGCCTTGCTGTTCTGCCCTCTCATTGGCTCTTAGCCCAGCTACCTCACTTCCTTGTCACTGCCTGTCTGTACAGACCTCCAGGTCTCTATGGTTGGTGCTGGGATTAAAGGTGTATATCACCACGCTTGGCTCTGCTCCCTAGTGTGGCCTTGAACACACAGAGACCCTGCCTGCTAAGTGACAGGATTAAGGGCATGTGCTACCTCTGCCTGACTTTTGTGTTTCCTTAAAATGGCTTGCTATTTCCTCTGCTCTCCAGGCAAACTTCATTTATTAACATACAAATAAAATATCACCACATTTCAGCACAAATAAAATATCACCCTACCTGGGCAGGATGGGACAGGACTGAGAAACTTTGATTTACCAACACCCACACACCTACATGTACAGGAACACACACACCTGCATGCACAGGAACACACTCATACACCTGCACATTGTATAGACACCTGCATATACAAGAACACTCACACACCTACATGTACAGGGACAAAGTCACATGCCTGCATGCCCAGGGACACTCACAGTTACACATTGTATACACACCTGCATGCATAGGTATACTCACACTTCTGCACATTGTATACACACACCCACATGATAATAATAAATAAAACCCCTAATCCCATGCAGATCCCACAACTGCAACCGTCTCATCAGTTCCACCAGTTAGGAAACTGCAGCAATTTAACAGCAGCTTCTACTTGGTAGGAATGACTCAGCTTCAGACCTGTCTCCCCCTGGATGTCACATATTCCTCCTCAAGGTCCTCCCTCACCCCCTCAAACCCCCACCCCGGAAAACAGCTTATTTCTTGCTTCTAAATAGGCACACATTCTGAGCTAGCACTCTTGGTACTGAAGATTAGAGTTTATAGACGTGAAAGCAGAGGGAAAAGGCATACTCCACCACAAAGAACATGAACTCATCCTGGTTAAAAGATGGAGAGAAAATGATAGCTATGGTAACATATTTGTCCTAGGCTGCCTATGGCAGATATATAGAAATAACCGTACTCTGGTATTCATGCAAATACAGATAGGTTTGTGTGGTGTGGACTGGTGATTCCTGGACACAAGGCACATTCTGCAGCTGGATTAGAGGAAATGAAAATATCCTGGAGTAGTGTGCTTCTACAGAAAGCAAGAGAGAGTTCAAACCAGGAAGAGGAACTAAGCTGGAAGGGATTCACTGAAGCCTCCCAATAAATGAGGACAGTGGTGGACTAGTACAGCCTCCAAAACGAATCCATGAGCCACACTGATATAAGCAGATGAATGAAAGAATGGAGAAGTCAGGCAGCCTTCCTGGAAGAAATATAGATGGAATGTAAGAACATAAAAGCAAAGATGGATGAGAAAACTCATCCATGGATGCTCAGGGTACAGAAGGAAAATGTGATAAGGAAAATGTGTGGTTTACTTAGCCTGAAAGTATATCCCACGAAATGCTTGTTAATTACAAAGGGAAAATTAACACCCATACAGTGATGGAGACTGGGAAACTCTCTTAAGGTCAACAGCATTAAACATATAACCCACATGGGAACAAACTCATATGGCTCTGC
The DNA here is from genome assembly GCF_004664715.2 of Peromyscus leucopus. Taxonomy (NCBI): domain Eukaryota; kingdom Metazoa; phylum Chordata; class Mammalia; order Rodentia; family Cricetidae; genus Peromyscus; species Peromyscus leucopus. Next base: position 26,547,448 of record NC_051084.1, on the reverse strand, counting down.
CTCCCACAGTACATTGGAGGGGACCCAACTCAATCTCTGTTCTTCTTCTAGCCATAATCAAACCATAAAGAAACATTAGATCATCCAAACTGAGGGACGTTCTACAGAGAAGCTGGCTTGTGCTCTCCCTGGGTATCAAGATCAAGGAAACATAGGGAAATTAAAGAGCTGGTTAAAAAGAGGTGATGCTTAAAGTTACAGAGACAAGAAAAGGTATCCTGTGAGTTTGAATTGGAGTCTACACTGGGAAAGGAAACCCGTGAAGACATGGCCTATTGATTACTGTCAGTGTTCAATGTCAATCATTTTACTGTGAGATATAAGGATGCAGTTCCCTCAAACTAGACACTAAAATACATGCAAGGAAAGATGTATAAGACCTCAAATTTACCCTGAAATACTTCATAATAAATAGTGTGTGAGAGAGAGAAAGAAAAGAGGTTAAGCAAATGAGTAAGAGAAAATTATTATTGGTGAGTCTGGGTGTAGTGTAAGATAATTTCTTAAACTATTCTTGTCACTTGGCTGTAAATTTAAATTTTTATCAAAATAAAAACTTACCATAATCTAACCATTCTAAAGCGCCTGGAGGAAGCCCTGTCTCTCCTTATCCTCCACTGAAAATGAAGTCATAGATCATGCGACCTTATTGCTGGAGGAGAAGAGGGTTTTTGTTTTTTTGTTGTTGTTGTTGTTTGTTTGTTTTGCTCTCTCTCCAGACAGTCTGAGGCATAGTGGGCTTGCACAATCAGCTGGGTGATCCATCCTCGTCTTCCTAAAAGAAGGAGGGGTTCAGCGGAAGGGGGAGGGGGCAAGAGAAGATAATGAAGGGAACTATGATCAAAGTCTATGACACACAATTAAAAATTGAAAACTCTAAAACCCAGTCTCTCCAAGCCATTAGTCTTTTCTTTGTTGATCAGCCAATCCATTATAGTCTATGCCTCCAAAGACCAAAATGGTCTTGCAAATCTTTTAAACTTTTAGCCTCTTATTTGTGTTTTCACCAACTTCCTTCCAGCATCATGGCTCTTTGACCCCTCACTACAGACACACACACACACACACACACACACACACACACACACACACACACACACATATTATGGCCAATTTTACTTGCCTCCAGCTTCCTTACTGCCTTGGTGTCAGCACTGACACCCATCCCCAGACCTTACGATAACCGTGGTCCTTGTACTCACTCTTTCTAATACCCTAATCTCACCCTATGGTCACTTTTATCTTTCTAGACTTATGTTGGCTATATATAGATGACAGAGATATAGATATCCCTGAACAAGCTCCAAGCTGATGAACGCTTAGATTTGGCACAAGTCTGAATGACAGATAACATGTAAAGTGGTTTAATCTGGGAAGATCAACACCTCTTGACCTCTTGCCAGGCTTTGTATTGTTCCTAGGTAACCCATCTCAGATTCCTTTGGGAAGTACGAGATGGAGATGCCCAAGGCCCTCAGGGGATGCCATGAATCTTGCTGGAGATCTGTTCTAAAGATCAGATATATGAAAGTCTTCTTGGGCATAAGCCGGGTTGAGATGAGCCTGGATGTGTTGCATAGAATAAAGGCATGACCTGTTACTTGTCTTACTCCCCTCATTAGTGCCTTCCCTGTGCCCAACCCCTATGTAAAATGTCCCTTAACATCACTGAGATCCTGGAGTTTCAACTCATGACATCTGTTGAAGAACGGCCTTGGCTGACTTAGCTTCCAAGCAGTACCTTCAAACAAACTGACCAAAGGGGGGAAAAAAGAAAGAAAAAAGGGGAAACTAAAATGTGCAAATGCACTAACTATACACACGCCAGTTGAAATAGAATTTTTATTTAAAAGTAGATACATTTTTTTAATTCACCTAGAAACTGCTCTATAATGAGCTCTTGAAACATTAACAGTTAAAGTCTTTCCCAAAGAAGGTTTATTTTATTTTTATTTGTGTGTGTTTGTATGTGTGAGTGAATGTGTGGCACACGCACATGTACAGGTGCCCATGGAGGACAGAGAGGGTGTCAAATCTCCTTGGACAGGACTTACAAGTGGTTGTGATCCATGTGACATGAGTACAAGAACTGAACTCCATTGTGCTGAAATTGCACCAAGTGCTCTTACACACTGAGCCACCTCTCCAACCAAAGGAAAGAATATTTTAGTCAACCTTAAAGAAGGAGGAGAAGGAAAGAGAAAAGGAAGAGGAAGACAAGGAAGAAGAAGAAGAAAAAGAAGAAGAAGAAGAAGAAGAAGAAGAAGAAGAAGAAGAAGAAGAAGAAGAAGAAGAAGAATTCTGAAAGACTCTTACGTCAATTGAAAATCTTAGGCTAGTTGTTGTGGTAAATGTCAATTTTTATATCTGGGAAGTAAACAAAAGGAATTCACTTGAATTTATATGTAAGTAGGATTTATTGAGGGATAATTAATTACACTGTATATAAAGTAAAACACACCCATGCACAAAGAGACAGGAATTGGGGCTGGGGTAATAGCTCATCAAATAAAGAGCTTACCTTGCAAGCATGAGGATCTGTGTCTAATCACCTAGAACTCACTTTAAGAAGAAAATGGTGAGTGATTGTGATCCCAGTGCTGGGGAAGCAGAGACAGGCAGATTCCTGTGGCCCAGCCAGCTTAGCCTACTTCTTAACTCTAGGTCATTGAGAGACCCTGTCTCAAAACAAGGTGGATGGCACCTGAGGATGACAGACAAGGTTGCCAGTTGGTCTCCACATGCAGATGCACACATATGAGAACACACACACACACTTGTGCACTGGCACATGGCATCAGCAATTAGCTTCCCACATCTATCTTCCAGAAAAGATAGAATATTTTTTCATCTAGAAAGGCAGTTACTTTTGAATAAGCCAACTGTTAGAGACAATCATTTATTCTCTCATCATCACCCATGCCCTCAAAGCATCTACAAGGGGGTGGGGGTGGGGCTTACAATGCATCACACTCGCTGTGTGGCATTGTCACTGATAGGGTCCTGCTTGTGATTTCTGAAGGGAAGGCTGTAGGTCTCCATGTCTCTTCTCTCCCCAACTCTCGTCTGTGTGTTCTGAGAGTCTGACTGAGCAGTGAGAGCAAGACTCCCCTTCGTATCTCTTAAACATCATGACTTTATCATCTTTACTTCAGAGTTCATGAAGTGAAAAGACAAAAGAAATCGATGCGTAGCCTCTTAAGCACAGGGATACAAATTAGCCTTGAGTTAATAATTCACCAGTTTACAGAGCCAAGGGAGACAAAGCAAGATCTCATGTAAGTGAAATAAAGTGTGTGTATATATAAATAATTCATGTCTTAATTAAAATTGCCTATGGAACATCAAGGCAAACTAAAAATCAGCTTGACCAATGTACTTTTATCAGCTTAAAAAAATAGAGGAGTTACCCAATATAATTTTGCAGGGTTTTTGAAAGTCCCCAATCACATGTCACATGAGATCACTCAAAGCCTGGCTCTATAATTAACTCTCAGTGTCAAGAGGAGGAAATGCTTTCAGAACAGCAGGTACATGGTTGGTTTTGCTGCATGAGGCATAATGAGGGTTTGGGATTTAACACTCTAATACTTGTTTTATTACCACACTCAATTGTCCGTGCATCTTAGGATTCATGTTGTGTGCATTGGCTAAGTCATGTTTCTTTCATTAGCTGAGGCAATTAATGTACATTGAGCCTTTAAGTACTATCTGTCCATGCTTCCTCCTTGTATAATTCAGTTTGAGAAGATTAAAATAATTTTTCAATGGAGATGCCACAGCTTAATGAAAAAATATACTGCAGTAATGTAAGAAGCATTTGTAAACATTTTCAGGAAGATGTTGCTTGTTGTCACACAGCACAGTGGCAGATGGCCATACAAAGCAGCTCATCCTTGACAACTCGCAGAGACAGACCTCAAGGGATTGGGGTAAATGGGTAGAAGAATGGGGAAATGTAATGCCACATCATAAATAGCTTTTAGTCTTTCGTTTGATGTGTTTGGTTAAGTACCAGGTACCAGATAGTGCTGACAACTAATGACTTAGCCTTGCTAAGCCTTTAACTATTGATCACTTACCCTGCCTGGGCCCCAGACTAAGCATCTTATACACACAGCTCCTTAGCTGGTCATAGTAACTATGAAAAGCTGAGACGTAGGGACAAAGTGATTTCCCCAAGGGTCCAGCTCTGGTTAGTCATGGAACTGGGAGTCTATTCTGTGCTGTGTTCTTTCCCACAATTAATTTGACTTACTATCTGTTTTTCCTTGTGTTTTACTTACAAAGCTCAGAGCAAACTATTGAACTTCTCCGTGCCTCAATTTCTTGTCTGAAAAATAGGGAGATAATGGAAAACTGGGTCGAGGTGTAATTGTAAGATCAAGTTCATGTGTGTCACATTCTGAGGCGCAAGCCCAATGATTTGGTGAGTGTATAGGGATGGCATTCTCTTGTCACTATGTCTCTGCTCTCCGTCTATCATGGGCTGTGTGCATCTCTGCTTCAGAACTAAGCACTTTGATGGTTTTATGCAGGATGTTATGCTGTGATGATGCTTTTTAGTAAGTGAATGTGTGTGTGAGTGGTCTCAGGGATGACTGCTTTACACGCATTACTTGTCATAATCAGAATCCAAGATTAATTAACCTTCTGAATCTTTTTCCTCATTTAACAAGTGATTATCCTATTTAGTGTACATTGGCAATGTTGCAATGGATCTATTTCCTAATTATGTCTCACTTATGTGGGCTTGATGTGATAATCAAGACTTTAACAGCAAGATGTATGTGGCTAGATAGAAGTAGCTCACACACTGGTGACACTGTATGACATTTCTTTTAATTCCTTAATCTGCAACATAGAAATCTACTTTGAGCAGCTGCCCTCCTTACAGGGCCAGAGAGCTCCAAAGCAATCACTGGGTTTATTACTTACAGATTTCTGATTTTCTACCTCAAGATCCTGCCCTTCCTCTGAGACTCAGTTTATATGCTCTGTCCTCAGAAAAGCTTTCAGATATGTTCTTTTCTCTCCCTGGCCCGAACTTCTGAACCTGGAGAAAAACAAAACCACAATTATCCACATTATCCATCCAACAATTGTCCTTAATTTCAACTTAGCAAACCTCTAGTCTTTCCAGACTCCTTTGCAGCTACATATCACTGTGACTAAGCTGTGGTGGGCAGAGTGTATGCAGAAGTGCTATGCTCTAAGAAGTATCCTTAAAGAGAGGCAAGCCAGTCTTTACACTGAATCCCATTGACTGTACAGACACCAGACATCTGGAACCATCCACCTCCAAAATCTGTTGATGTAAGAAGAAAATAAATGTGGATGTTCCCTCATTTGCACCTGAATTCAACTTTCTCACCCAGTTGTCATTAAATTACCTTTAGTGCTACTATCTCTTCTCTATCACATTGTCACATTATATCCAACTGCCAGAACAGCTACTGCTGTTCTAAGTATGAATTCCTAAAGGGAAGGATTGCTAATTAAGCATGTACCACAGTGCCAACCTCCTGGTAGATTTTGAATATGACCTTGATGCATAGATGTCACCTATATCAGAAGGTGTGGAAGACACTTAAAATGCAGGTCCTGGTGTCAATTCACCAGAAGCATCCTCTTCTGCATGAACAGGAAAATCTTTGCTGGACACAGATTCAGGAAGCATGATGGGAAAGGAGCACAGAGTGCTGCATCTGGCCTGTCACGCTCTCCTCCCCCGTGCTTAGGCAGGAGGCCTTTGCTGTTGTGAGGGGCCCTGGCACCAGAGTCTTTGCTTCAAGGATTCAGCAGTTTGGCTGGAAAACCATATGGTCTGAGATCATTCTAGTTGAGTACTCGGGAAGAGTGACCAGTGACACTGGGGGAAGAAGGGGGCCATGACTCTTCACAGGATTCTCACATCTGAACCAAGGCTATGGGTTATGATCATGAGAGTCATGAGGTTGGCTGGGACCTAGGTAAAACCACTGACCACTTTCTTATCCAGGATAGCTCAGGTTTTCCCGAAGCTCATGTGTGTGGGTGGCCTCAGTGCTGTCCCCACTGATATCTGTGTTCCTGTTCCGTTTCTGTAGACATGGAAGTCTCACAGTGTCGTGGGGGGAAGAGACCTACTTGATCTCTCTTTATGCCTGGAGGAGACAGATTAAGCCAAATGTGAAGGGAAATGAGGGCTGGAATGCTGGGTTCTGTGACCTGCTTAGGCATCAGTTAGCTCAGGCTTTTAATGGTAGAATTGCTTTTTCTAGATCTCAACTTCTTCATATAGAAAAAGAAAAGATTCAAAAGGGTTGACTTCTTTAGGCCATTGCTTTTATTCTCAGAGAATCCTGAGGGAGAAAACTGAGACAGAAAGTGGACATGTAAAAACCCAATCACAGGGTGGGCTTCAGGAGCCAAGAATCAGCAACCCCACAGACACAAGACTCTCTTCATATACATGGTCTCCACAGAGGGTTCTCCATCACCAAAAGCTGCCTTTCTTTTCTTGTTGTTTTAAAATGTTGTCATGCACTGTACTAAGAGAAGTATAATCTTTAGTAAGGAATAACCCCCCCCAAAAAAAAAAATCAATATTTAGTCATCCTGTACTCTCATGGGCATTCTGAAGTATGTACCCTACTGGATTAAGGACAGTGTTCTCCTATGGAAGAATGGATACCTCATAATATCCTGGCACTTCAGCTTCTTTTCATATGGATACTCCAACTATTTCGTAGACATCCTTCCATACAAGCAGTAAGCAGTTCCAGAAGAGTACTTATCTTATTAAACTTTGGTGGCATCAGTAAGGCAGCTCATTGGTGTGATTCTAAAAGCATGCTGCATTGTAAGTCTGCTAATAGTTCCAAAGGGCTAGAGACTTCTGCCCACAGAGAGAATGGGATAGACCAAGAGAAATCCAGCAGGATGGAATTAGCAGGCACTGGTGATGGTGACCTGAGGAGACAGAGACTCAGTTGTGTGTTGTTCTTGCCACACCTCATCCTCACGTAAGTCTGATGCAATGCTGAGAACCGAAGGCAAATACTTCCCTGTCCCTTCTACTGAGGAAAAGTACTGTTCATGCTGACTGACAGGCAGAAACTATTATATCAACAGTGAATGCTGTTGTTACTCCTTGAGTGACTTACCTTGTGATAGAAACCACAGTGATCCCCTTGACTGATATTACCTCATTTAAGTCACGTGATTTCCTCAACGGTCATTTGCAAATGAGAAGTTTGAGGTTCGTTGACATTGCTGACCCTGCCCAAGTCGTATACTGGGTGCATAGCAAGCCCACATCCATCTGGCCTCTGGTGCTTCACCATGAGCTATCCCCTTCTCCAACCATGGAAGCTTCTTGCTTTGGAGCAGAAGTCAGGGTACCCATGTTGAGTTGTCACTTAGCCCCATCACACTATTCTGTACAAGCAATGGAATTTAAAAATACTCCTATGTATCTCCGCTACTCCACTCCCGAGCATATGCCTGAAGGACTCCGTATCCTACCACAGACCTGCACCCATCTAGGCTTATTACTGTTCTATTCACCACAGCAAGTAAATGGAACCAGTCCAGATGTCCAGCAACAGCTACCTAGATAATGCTCATGTGGTACATATGTACAATGGAATATTATTTAACTGTGAAGAAAATTTGAGATTTTTCAAGAAAATCAATAGCACTGAAAAGTATATTATGAGAAGACCCAAACTAAGAAAGAAAGAAAGAAAGAAAGAAAGAAAGAAAGAAAGAAAGAAAGAAAGAAGGAAGGAAGGAAGGAAGAAAGAAAGAAAGAAAGAAAGAAAGAAAGAAAGAAAGAAAGAAAGAGTATCTTCCCTCATATGTTGATCACATCCTGTTGTGTATACCTATGTTTGTAAACAGATATAAGTATGGGTGAAGTCTAAATATCGAGAAAGGAAACCAGGGGAGAGTAATGTGGGATGGTGAGGAGGTATGGAGAGTGGATGAAAGGATCCATGAGACATGAAAAAGAAAGAGCCAGAGGCAGCAACCAAGGCCGGACAAGGATGGAGGGATAAATATAGGGGCAGGAAAACCACAAGGCTATCTAACATGTTATCCACTAACTAAAACTGTAAAAGAAAATACTTCTTAAGGAAAAAGAACTGTCCTTATTGTGAGGGTAAAACATTTGAAACAAAACCCTTTGGAAAGAGTGGGAATCTGTGGGTTCAGTTTTTTCTGTTTTGTTTTCTTTTTCCTTCTCTCCCCCCCCCTCATCTTCTATCTGATAAGGGTTTGCATTTTTTTTTTTAATCAGCCTATGAAGTACTGGGCTTCATTTTGACATTTTCATTGATTCTCTTCTGCTTCCCTTCCTCATCCACTGCTGCCCCCTTCTGGCCCCTTTTCTGTTTTTATATCACACACAGTATGTTCTTTACTTATTTTTATTTTTATCATAATTTTCTTTATTCTTAAGAATTTCACGGCAGGTGTGTATGACATGCGATCATGTCTGCTCCCATTTCCCTCCTCAAACTACCCCCAAGCCCCCAACATGTTCCCCTCCCAACCTCAACACCATGTTGTTTTTGTTGATACTCATTAAACCCAATTAGTGCAGAGCTAATCTGCATCCATTGTTATCGTGACAGAGCAAAAACTATACATGAAAATCTTAATGTTAATTTTAAGCTCTTCTCTAAATAGATTTTGAACATGCAACCATCATCTCATTAGTATGGAAAATTTTAATTCTCTGAAATACCCCATAATCCAAAGAAGAGTTTCAAAGCACAGAGCTAATGTATCCATTTGAATTTTCATCCACCTGCATTTTAATGTCCACAATGTCTCTTCTCGGGTTTATTATCACAGGGTCAATATAATCTCATTAGCAACCTTCTTCCTATGGAATTCTCACTGGCACATCTTCTTTGAACATAGCGCTGAATTTCACCAAGATAATTTCTTTCAAGTGTATAATGTACTTTGATAATAACCCACCACCACACCCTCTCTACCACTTCATTTCCCTCACTCCCGTTGGCCTCATTCCTTCCCGATCTCCCTTTTGTCTTCATGCCATGTATATGTATATATGTGTGTATATATATGTATATATATATGCATATATGTATGTATATATTTTATGATGTATGTTTCTATACAAAATTTAGGATACACAACTGAGAAGAAACATTTAATATTTGTCCCTCTAAATCTGTTTTTTTTTCCTTAAAATACTGATTTCCCACTTCATCCATTTTCTAAGACACATCTCACTGTTCTTTACAGCTGAATAAAGCTCCCCATCATGCATTTATGCCATGTTTCCTTACCCATTTGGTGGACACTTAAATAAATATATGTGCAAAATTCTAAGCCTCCCGGATGCAATATTTAAAGAGGATATTATTAGCATGAATTTAAAATAAAGACTGATATCATCTGGGTTAGTTGAGAATCATGCTAAAACAGTGTTTATTTCATCAGCAATAGAAACCTGTTCTGTGTTCCCTGCTTAGTAAGTATGCACATGGCACTGGCTGTATTTTTTTGAACCTCCAATCTGGGTGCATGAGAACAGAATTGCCAGGGGCTATCCAGGACACACATTTCCATCCTAGTGGGAGAAGGGACCAAAGGTACTTGGGAGTCATTGTTCCCTCAACACACATGGATTTCAAAGAACAACCTCATATTTTCCTAAAGATACAGCTGAAAGCTAACAGACGCTTCTGACAGCTGAAGTTAATTATATAACCAAGTAGGTGGACCAGCAGGGAACCTCACAAAGCAGCTTGATAATACAAGAAATCAGTTTTAAGAATCCACATCAAATCTCAATGAGAAACCATATGTTGTGGTAAATTCTGGCTTTAAATTTTATGATTATTTACAGCCATTTTGGTTCACAGTGTATGACCCTACAGTTACCTTTTTTAGAATACCAAAATGATAAGCTAACACAAGCAGGGTACATAGCAACTAGCTTTTGTAAGGAGTCAAGAAATATGTTTCATTAAACAAACAAACAAAAAAGCAAAATGGCATGAGCCATGGCTTGGAAGTTTTGGCATGGACAAAAACCGGTAGCAAATATTAAGGAAATAATTGAAATTCCAAAGTAAGTTACTTATAGTCTGCCAAAAGACTCCATTCTCTTAATTTTACAAGCATTTCTCTCTGCAATAAAATGTTATAGGTGGCATTGTAAAAATCTCTCACCTATTTGAATTTTCAATTATTTTCAACAGTGTCTCATAGTAGATTTTGGCAATAGGGGTAATGTCAACTTTCCTTTTTGTTCCCTTTTCTACAAGAATAAAATCTTACTCATCTATACCCCTGTCTGTAACACTAACAAATTCAAGTAAATTCATTTCCAAAATCAACTGCTATACTATGTTAAATGAAGCAGAGAGTTGAACTATCCAACAGCATATTAGATATAGTTTCAAAAAGAAACCAGTCGAGTTCCAGGTACAAGGTGGCTTCACAAAGGTTTATTTCCTTTTACACCCCAAATCCCACCCCAAAAGTGTCTAATTTTAAAGCAATGCACACACAAGAGACAGAGCAAATGGAGGAGGAAAGAGGATTTTGATATCGTGGAGTTGGAACACAGGTGCATGTTGATGAACGAACAATCCACAATCCAGACAGCAGCACAGGATGATGGGGAAATGTCTGCTAGGGAATCCATCAGGATGGAGAGCATCCTGAACAGAACAGACTGCCTGAAAGAATAACAACCAGAGAGGCTGGCTGAAGGAAATGCAACAGAAGAGCCACAAGTCCAGGCAGTCCCCGTCTCTGCCTCAGACTCCCAAATAGAAAGTGTGGCATAAGTCAAATCAGAAATAAAAAGAGGGACACAGTTTGCACAGAAAAAGCTGATTGGAACCAGCCATGGATTTCTGGACATTGGCATCTGAGAGTTCAAGGTAGACTGCTCCCTACTATCACTGTCTGGGAACTTAAAGATGAAAAAAAAAAAAAAAAAACAACACAGACATCAATCTTTGAATTATAAGGCCCTCATCCATTATCAGTGACAATTGTAAGCAAACCTTTGGAAACATTTGGTACCCACCATGCCTCTAAGTGCCTCATTATTTAGTGCCTCAGCATCTAAGTATTTGTTAAATACTATGTCTGTAGCATTAACCTTTATGATTTATTGGATTTGTTCTCACTCGTCAATTGTGCTTTCTTTAATATTTCAAATATTCAGTTACCCAGTCGCTGATCATTATAAAGTCATCAGAACACACTAAGAATTTAACTTAAGAATCAAATCAAAGCAGATAAAACATGAGAAATTTTCTCTTTTTCGTGAGACTTGACTTTGATAAGGGTTTGCGTTGGTAAAGCCGTTATTTACAGTACAAAACAAACTTAAGAACAAATGCAAAGTGTAGCTTATTGTGAAAGAGAAAGTGTGGTCTGAAGATATTGCTCAAGTCCTAATAGCAAACAGAACATGAAACTAAATCTATAATGGAATTTGTAGTCATAAGAGCCAAGAATGTCTTATTCAGTAGGATGTGTACTCTTTTTTTTTTTTTTTTTGGTTTTTCGAGACAGGGTTTCTCTGTGTAGCTTTGCACCTTTCCTGGAGCTCACTTGGTAGCCCAGGCTGGCCTCGAACTCACAGAGATCCGCCTGGCTCTGCCTCCCGAGTGCTGGGATTAAAGGCGTGCGCCACCAACGCCCGGCTAGGATGTGTACTCTTTAACATCATAAAGAATCATAAGAAAAATTCAGTCCCTTCAGTTACAGAAGATGTTTTTCTTCATTCCCAGCATAAACATAAGACATTTATGGAGTCCAAAATTCACCCATAGCATAAATTATACTCCTCTATATTCTCAAAAGCCCATTAGGCACACATTCCTCCATAGTTAGTAAATCTACAAGGATCATGTCCAGGTTCAAAGAAGAAGATCAGGAGTTCAAGGCCAACCTGAGCTATACAAAGAAAAGGGTTGAGTAGAGAACACATCCACGCTTGGGACAACAGGACAGATTCACAGAGTAAGTACAGAAGCACATGGGGAGAGATGGAGACAGGGAGGCAGGCAGGCAAAAAAAAAAAAAAAAAAAAAAAAAAAACTACTGGAACCCAAAGAGAAAAGGGAACCTTCCAAAGAGTCAGAAAATGCCAGGCGGTGGTGACACATACCTTTAATCCCAGCACTTGGGAGGCAGAGCCAGGCAGATCTCTGTGAGTTCGAGGCCAGCCTGGTCTACAGAGCGAGATCCAGGAAAGGCGCAAAGCTACACAGAGAAACCCTGTCTCGAAAACCAAAAAAAAAAAAAAAGCACATTAACTTTTAAAAAGCCCTAGTAATGTTTACTGCTGGCTTCTCAACAATAATAAAAACCAGAAGGAAACTGAAAGAACATAGTAATTCACAACCATAAATAACACTAGGGGAGAAAATTCTCTCCATGTGTATATAATCTGACAAAATGAATTTTTTTTTCTTAGCTTAACACTAAAGTGGGGCACCATTAAAGAATAGAAGGTAGTGGAGAGAAACTAGATCTGATCATATTAAAAGTATAAATTTATAAATGTCTATGTAAAAATAAGTCCTATAAAAATTGGAACTCATTACCTTTAATGGATGAGTATTTGACACACCTGAAAACCTATTAACCTACATTAATGCATGCAAGGGCATGTACACAATTCACACATGAACAAAAGTGAGTGTTTAATAAGTATACAAACTTACAATGGTCTTAATAGTAAAAAAAAGTAAGCAAAACTTTTTTTTTGAGACAGAGTTTTCTGTGTTGTCCTGACTGAAGAAAAAAAAAAAAGAAAAAGAAAAAAAACTCTCACAGAATGTTTCAGATATACAATGGCAGCATTTATGATAAAAATATTGTTTTCTGAAAAGATTGCTCATAATTAGTCCCCTTACACTGTTGGTATGAGTGTAAACCCCTGGACTCTTTCTGGAGGGTAACTGGATGGTATACAGAAAAAATACGATTTTCAGAATCTTATTTTGCTCCAGTAATTCCATTTCTCAGAAAGTACACTTAGCCAATAATGAAAAAGGTAAACAAAAGATTCAATTCCTCTAGCATTCATAACATACTTTTTATATGAGTATGATTGGGAAATGCCTTAAATTTTCAATAATAAAGGGATCATTCAAATGGTCAAATATACAACAACTATAAGGCAATCACGGTGTTTTATAATGAAAAGTACATAAGCAAGCAAGCACGGCATTGCTACACTTCGGTAAGGAAAATATTTCTAGAACACACTCAGGTGGCATGAACTATCATAGTATCTACTATAAGCTGAAAACCTGGAGTCCTTTTCTGGATTTATACATTGTTTTCTTTTCTTAGCCTTAATCTTTAATGTCTTTTCAGGTTTAACCCAGTCTCAGAGGAACTGTGTGGTTACCTCAAACCAGCTGGCTGATGAAGGGTTTGGGAGCATCTTAGGCAGGGGATATACTGGAACCAAAAAGACTCTTCAATGAATCTTTGGTCACATCCCACAGTCCTAGGAGAAGTCTTCCTGGGAAGTCCCAGAGAGGACATGGATATATCTACTGTGTACTCTTGTGTCTCACATTTCCTTTTCTATGAATGACTTAAAACAAAAACAAAAAAAAAAAAGACATCTGGACTTGGGATGAGGCAGTGATCACCCTGAAATTCAACCATGTTGCTGATTCAGAAGAACCAAACTTTGTAATGGGATTCAGAGTGTCCCAGTCACCTACCTATGCCTCCAGAAGACTGGGTCTGTGTCTACCCACAATCTGTCCTGGTGAAGTTTTGTCAATGGACACAAACTAGAGACACCTGGGAGGAGAGAAGGTCAGTTAAGGAATTGCCTCCATCAGATTGGCCTGTGAGTGTCTGTGGGGCATTTTCTTGACAGCTAATTGATGTGGGCTGTTGGTACAGGCCTGGGCTATGCAAGAAAGGTGGCTGAGAAAACCGGTAAGCAGCATTCTTCCAATGTTCTCTGCTTCAATTTCTGGCTCCTGCCCTGACGTCCCCTCAGGGACGGAGTGTGACCTGAGTGTTGTAAACTGAAATAAACCCTTTCCTCCTCCCAGTTGGCTTTGGTCGGGAGTAACAAAAAGCAAACCCGGACAGTCACCAAGCAAGACGCTCTCTTCACTGTTTGCTAAGAGCAAACACTCCCGAATCTTGCATTTTCTTAAACACATGCATCCCACCTCACATGGAGGAGGTAGGACATCTTGTAAAGAAAAACAACAAAGCACACAATTAAAGGCTTCTTAACCACAAGTCTCAGAAAATACAGTTTACTCAGATTTTGACTGTGCAAATATTATCTGTAGCATCGTTTTAGACAAACCAGTTAAGTCTGTATCAGTACTCTCTAGCAGAAGATCCAAGTCAAACATCATTATCTCGTACAAATTTTGGTTGCCAGGATACCAACTCCCATTTTTTATCTCAGTAGTGGAGCTTTTTTTTTTTAAAATAAATCTTTTTAAAATAAACCATATATATGTATATGTGTGTATATATTTATATGAAATGTACATACACACATATATATGTATACATATATATATACAAGACTGGGAAATTTTATTTTTAGAATCTTATAGTTAGTAGGCATCTTTATTCTTCCGTTACTGTGATAAACACCCTGATGAAAGTAAATTAAGGGAGAAAGGGTACATTCTGGCTCACAATTTGCAGATACAGTCAGTCCATCGTGGTGGGAAAATCAGGCGGCAGGAGTCTGAAGCAACTTCTCACACCACACCCACAACAAGAAGCAAAAAGAGATGGATGCATACCAAAGCTCCACTCACTTTCTCCTTTTGGTAAGATCTAGGATTCTCCTACCCAGGGAATGGTACTTCCCACAATTAAAATGGATCTTCCCATGCCAATTAACATAATAAAGATAATCCTCCACAGGCATGCCCAGAGGCCACTTCTCCAGAGGATCCCAGATTCTGTCGATTTGAAAGAGCACCAGCCAGCACAGCGTGATGAGCCACAAGTCTAGGCATTACCCAAGATGACTTTTCTATCAGAAGAGAAGGAAGTGAGCAAAAACCATGTTTGGAGCAACTCAAGAAGTATAAAATATACCAGTCTTGCCTCCACATTAGATTTGAAGTCCCACAGGGTAGTGGGTGATAGAAGCTTCCAGAAAGTAGTAGCTACCCAGAGAACAATCGTGAATTTTCATTAATTCTGGCACTTCTTTTTAAACCAACAACTTTACATTCAAATTCCCCTGAGCTGATCCCTTTCTAGAAAATTCTTCCTCATACATAGGACTAGACTAGCAGCTGCCATGTTACTGACCTCAATCCTTCTAGAAAGAGGCACATATAAGTGCTCTCCTCTGCAATGTGAGGATGGAAGAAAGCAGGTTTTAGATGGTACCAGCCATGTTTACAAGGTTTAAAATGGAGACCCGGGAACCTGTCAGCAGCCACAGTGGAAGAACAGTGCTGTTGAAAACAGGAAGCAGTGTGCTGAGCACGGCAGACACAGAGAAACTGGGGAGGGACCTATGGGCACTTCTTAATCCCTGGTTGAGGCCCAGCTGCCCCCTTACTATTCTTAGAAAGGTAGCCTTTCAGTAGAATATCCCTCTGGCTCAAACTGTGACAAATCAAGATTCTGTCCCTTAGACAGGCAGGATGATGGATTCCTGAAATCTCAACACTTAGGAGGATCAGAAATTCAAGGTCATCTCAGCTACATAGCAAGTTCAAGACAAGTCTAGTCTATATGATACTCTGTCTCAAAAAAACAAACAAAAACCTGCTGTGGATAATCCTTTTGTATACTGTGAAGATGTGTTGCTCTCACTGGTTTAATAAAAAAGCCAACTGGCCAATAGCGAGGCAGGAATGGATTAGGCAGGAGAGCCAGACTAAGAGAATGCTGGGGAGAAAGAGGGTGGAGTCACCATCCAGAGACACAGAGGAAGCAGGAGATAAACATGCCATACTGAAAAAAAGTACCACCACATGGTAGAGCATAGATAAGAAATATGGGTTAATTTAACTCGAAAAAGCTTGTTAGTAACAAGCCCATCAGCCGAGCATTTATAATTAATGATAAGTCTCTGTGCCAGAGGTCCAGACAAAAAGACTCTGCCTACAAAAACTTTTTTTTTTTTTTTGCCTAATTCACCACTTTTTCCTCTATAAATCCTATCGGTGTTTTCCAGCTTCTAAGTATTTCCAAGCTCAAATTATACCTACCTTAAAACAAACCATTTACATCTCATTAAAAAGCAATCAAAATATATCACTTGTGTGCCATAATAATGAAACTCAAGTTTGTATTCCAAAGTTTCTGTTCTTTCAATTATTTTAGAGCACTGGATACAACCCACAGCAGAAGACCCCGCGTCGAGATTTAACGATGAATAACCCTACAACAATGATTCCTTCAAACATGCTCTCAACTGAATCTGCTTCGTTTCTTACTAACTCCCCACAGGCAGGCTTCTCTTCTGGTCATAACCCCAAACAATAGTCTAGCACCTCAAATCCCGCAATGCTTTTCATGTCTGTGGGGTCTAAGGCTCTCAACAACTATATGACTCGTAGAATCGAAACTTGTACACTTACACGGTGTATGCCGAGTCAACTTCAGCACTCTGTAACCCCAAAACTCAGTGACTCCAACAAAGCTCATTGGCTGCTTTGGCATCTCATGCAAACCACCACTCCTGCAGTGATGCACTGAGGATGTCACTTGGAGATTCCGCTGTCACTACAGCAACACACAAGAAATCCGGGAAGGCCAACTCTCGGAGACCTGGCCTTCCCTGAATGACAAGTCCACTCCCATTCCATTGACCAGAACTGCTCAGGTGGCCTTGGCTAAACCACAGAGAAGAGCCAACGCGGGTGAGAGTTGAGCAGCGGAGACCAAGGCACCCCACAGAAGAAGCACGGACTTGGGAAGTCCTGTCTGTTGTGTGGGTCACAGGGCAAGAATCACAGCAGTTGGGGCTAAGAAAATATTCATGGAAGTGCTTCCTGTGAGACATTGAGGATCTGAGTTTGATCCTCAGTACCCATATAAGCACTCAAGATGATAGAGTAGCCTTGCAATCCCATCTACTGAGGGTGCAATCTCGATAATTTACTCACGTCTTAGTTAGGGTTCATCCATTGCTGTGATGAAACACTATGACCAAAAAGCAAGTTGGGGATGAAAGGGTTGATTTGACTTACACTGTCACATCACTGCTCACCCTTGAAGGAAGTCAGGACAGGAACTCATACAGGGTGGGAACCGGGAGGCAGGAGATGATGCAGAGGCCATGGAGGGGTGCTGCTTCCTGGCATTCTTCTCATTGACTGCCCAGCCTGTTTTTTTAGAGCACCCTGGACCACCAGCCCAGGGATGGCACCACTGACAAAGGGCAGGACCCTCCCCCATCAATCACTAACTAAGAAAATGCCCTATAGGCGTGCCTACAGCCTGATCTTGTGGAGGCATTTTCTCAACTGAGGTTTCCTCCTCTGAGATGACTTAGGCTTGTGTCAAGTTGACATAAAACTATCCAGCACATACACACATCTCTCCATGTCTGTGTTTGTGGGCACTTTGGTCTCTCTCTTACACATCAAATTTCATTATTTTCCCATTAAAGAGGGAGGCCAAGGGCACAGAGTCAGAGAGTGAGTAAATATATTGAAATATATATTTGCATTCCTCGATGTTTAATGCACGTTGTTACGACTCACGCTCTGTGGGCAGCCGCAACCCCCCTTTGAAAAGTGTTTCTTTACTCCTCCTTAGAGGAGTCCAGAGTCTAAGGGCCTGCATTTCCCCTGGGCTGACACTGGGGAAAGTTTTGAATCCCTGTTTCCTGACAGTGCACTGAGGCAAACCCTGAAAACTGCGGACTCCGTGGAATAAAGCTGGGGCAATTAACCAATATTTAATTATATCTTAACTGAACACAGTTATTAAGCTTTTAACTAACAGTGGTAAAGAGTCCCCAGTGATTCAGCAATAGAAGATGTGAAGACACTAAAGGCTGTTGAAAGCTCAGTTCCTCCGTTCCCAGAGGAAGTGCACTGAAGAGGTAGAATGTTCCCACACCAAAGACAAGAGGAAGGCAGGAAATCCGCAGGAGCAGTCCTTACCCTTGGAAGGGTTCCAGTCCCTGGTGGTGACTGACCCTGCCGTGGTTTCCACCTGGCTTACCGGGAAACACCTCCTTTCTTACCCCTGGAGTCTATAGTGAGGAATGGAAACAACACCCTTCCAACATGTTGAGGCACAGTGTCCGGAAAAAAAAATCAAAACGCCCAAAGAGGTCATCGCACCAGCCCTGGGATGGTCAACGGCATCAACTTGGCAAGACCTAGAATCACCTACAAAACAAGCCGCTGGCCGTGCCTAAGAGGGACTGTCTTGGTCAGGTTAATTTAACTGGGAGATCCACCCTAAAACTAGGTCTCCCCATTCCCTAAGCTTGCGTTTTGGAAGGCAGCAGGAAAGTGATCTGAGCATCAGCATTCATCTCCCTCTGCTCCCTGACTGTGGGCACAGTGACCAGCCACTTCAGGCTTTTGCCAGGTGACTGTCCTCTTAAAATTGTGAGCCAAAATAAAGAATTCCTTCCTTGGGTAGCTTTTGTCCAGTCTTCTGTCATGGCAGTGAGACAAAGAATTAATACAGTGTCCTTAGATGGCAGAGAATTACGCAAACTCTAGGAGGCCATGCCAAATGCCGACTTTGTGTCCTCACTACAGTATCTGATGTAGTCATCAGGAAGTCTCCTCTCCCTTGTTTCCTTAACCTCCTTTGCTTCTCAACTTTGAACCCAAAGTCCTGGGTCATTCTCGTCCTATCGTGTTGGACAAACAGGTCTTACTCTCTCTCCTGGTAAGGTGAGCCAGTAATGGGTAGTCTTTAGGATGAAGTTCCTGTAAGGTAACTCCTATTTTTTTTCCTGACTCTGATATTGAATATATGTCATAGACTGAAGTTTATAACTTGGAAAACACCTGTCACATTCATATGAGAATCGGAAAGGGGTGCTAAGAGTCTCACCCCACCCTATAAGTTTGCTTACTCACTGTCAAGGATGGGCCAAAAAGCTGATTTATCAGAGATGACTCTCTTAGAGAGAGCTCTTTGTAACAGGAATCTTAAAAGGTCTTATTAATTAAATCAAACCTGAACCAGTTATTGGGGTGAATGCTAGAAGATCAGAGAAACAGAATAAGCCACAGCTACCTCACCTTGCCAGTTCCTCAGCTGATTCTGTTTCCTCAGACTGGAAGCCTCTGAGTCCTTATCCAAAATGGGTCTCAGCTGAACTGGTGCTCAAAAGCCTAAAAGCTTAACCAGCCAAAACTTAACCAGCCAAATGCTTCTAGTTTCTGGTCTTCACGCCTTATATATCTTTCTGTTTTTGCCATCACTCCCTGGGATTAAAGGCGAGTGTCACCATGCCTGGCTGTTTCCAGTGTGGCCTTGAACTCACAGAGATCCAGAGGGATTTCTGCCTCTGGAATGCTGGGATTAAAGGTGTGTGCTACCACTGCCTATCCTCTATGTTTAATATTGTGACTGTCCTGTTCTATGACCCCAAATAAGTTTATTAGGGTGCACAATATTTTGGGGAACACAATACCACCACAGCTCTTATTCAATTTCAGATGAGGAGCTATTGCTGTCTTCCAATAAGTATGTCAACCCTATCAGTGACAAGGGTAAGATGTAAAATTAAAATGTAACCCTGGGGGCACTGGAGAGGTGGCTCTGTGGTTAAGAGCACTGGCTGCTCTTACAGAGGATCTTTGTTCTGTACCTAGTACCCACAAGGTGGCTCACAACCATCTGTCACTTCAACTCCAGAGATCTGATGCCCTCTTCTGACCTCTACTGTCACTGGACACCTATGGTGCCCATACAGACACGCAAGCTAATGCCCACACATGTAAGACAAAATAAAACTTTAAAAAGTAAAAATAAAACTCTGGAAAAGATTTGAAAACTGCAAAACTCCTTCATGCAATTTATATATATGTATATATATATATATATTATTCTTAGGAAGTTGAAATTTCTGCTATGTTCATGGTGGTTTTAAAGGTTTTATTATGAATACAATAAATATAAAAGTTGACTTACTATTTTATCTTTGATCTAAAGAACAGAAGAAATAGATCTTAAAACTTGATGATTTCTCATTTTCTATATAAGGGCTAAGATTATTATTCTAATACCTACTTCTTCACTGTAAAACCATTACATGTCTACATCTTTGCCATGCCATTTTTTGGAAGGGCATCACATGGAACAGAAAAACACACAGCACTGCATCATAAGACCTTCTCTGAACCAATGGAGTGATCCAGAAATGACAGTGTGATTGCTCTAAACATAGTTCAGAGGCATTTTCCTTCTCTCTCTTGATGTCCATTCTTAATTTTCTAGTAAAACCTTCCTGTGGGGCTGGAGTGATGATTCACTGGCTTTAGGTGCTCATTGCACAGTGTAAAGAAATGGAGTTCGCCGGGCGTTGGTGGCGCACGCCTTTAATCCCAGCACTCGGGAGGCAGAGCCAGGTGGATCTCTGTGAGTTCGAGGCCAGCCTGGGCTACCAAGTGAGCTCCAGGAAAGGCGCAAAGCTACACAGAGAAACCCTGTCTCGAAAAAACCAAAAAAAAAAAAAAAAAAATGGAGTTCATATCCACATCACCCATATAAAATGCCTAGTGGGTGTAAGGAACCACCTGTCATCCCAATGCCCATTCAGAGCTAGAGACAGGGGTCCCCAGAGCAGGGGACCTTGCCTCAGTGTGTAAAGTGGATAACAACTGAGGAACACACACAATATCAACCTCATGTTGCCACACACACACACACACACACACACACACACACACACACACACAGCTTGTACACCCATACAGATATGCCTGCCTACATGTAAACATGCACACACCACATACATGTGACAAAGGAGCAAACCTTTTCATGATAACTCCAGCTCAGCTTCACAAAAGGATGTCATTGACACATATTCATTTTCTAAGCTGTGCTTTACAGAGCACTGATTTACTCAAGATATTAAAGTACATTCTTTAAGGGAAACGCTTCCTAAATAGATTTAAATATAGTCTCTTGCTCAGCCCCCTCCAGGCATATACATATGTGCACACATTTGCGAGATAAGTCAAGCCCATGGGTCACCAGATTATAGCCTGTGACATGAGTGATTAAAAACTTACTGAATGAAGACATCAACCCTTTCCCAGATTACACTATCTCTCCTGACAACTGAGGGGTATGTCAGTCCTGGTGTTTTCCAACCAGCAGCAGGAGTTGTGAGAACACTGTGGCATTGGTTTTTATTGTTGCTCTACAACCATGTAGGGAAATACCTTGAAGAAACTTCCAACCTATCTTTTCTCTCCTCTGTTATGCAGACACTTTACACAAAGCCCTGGCTAATGTGTCCTTACAGATGGATTGAGCATAGACTCTCGCCACACACTCAACATCACCAGAAGCAGCATTGTTCTTTCTATACATTCGATGAACATGCCTCTGTGATGACGATGTTAAGTCAGCCATAAAAGTTGAGCACATTATCTTGGGTCATCAGGACCTAGTTTCGAGATTCATTATAGGCATCCTGTACCTCTCACAGCTAACATAGTTTGGCATGTTGTGGGTCTGTTTGGTTTGTTTCTCCAATCTTAGGAGGTTGCATCAAGGGGAAGGGGGGCTGCTATAAAGTTTGTAGACTCCGTTGAGTTCTTTCTATGTAAAGCTGTGTTCCTAGAACTACCTCCTCCCTGCTAACATTTAGCTCTCTTCTACCAGAGGATAGAAGAGATAGAAGTTATAGAAGAGATAGAAGATAGAAGTTAGGAGCACTGGCAGAGTGCATCCTATTCATTTATTGAGCAATCAACACTGGAAGGGTTCTCCCAACCACTCTTCCTTGGGAAGGTAGAATTTTTCCTCCCAGGCAGATCTAAGACTCCCTACCCTATATGCTACATCACTTTGGTGCTATCCATGTACCTTGGCAATGAGACGAACCCTGAGCTAGACCAGTGTTTGACCTTGAAATTGGGAGAGAGAACCCAAGCAACAGTCTGAACCCTTCCTTCAAGAAGATGCATGGCAGCTGTAGCAGCCTGCATCCTCCTGCCAGTCTAAGGAATGGAGAGGAGTTCAGAAGTCCGTCTGAGTGGAGCTTGGGGGTGGGGGGAGGGGGAGGGGGAAGGGAAGGTTCAGAGAAAGACTCTCATGTTTCTGGAGGCACCCTAAGCTCTATCAACACCCTTCCCACTCTAAGGCCAGTTGAAACCTGTTATTCAAAAGAATTCCCTATCAGCTCTATTTGGCCAACCTCCACAATCTCTACAGAGGTGCTACATAATCTAAACCCAGACAAGCTCCCTTACCTGAAAGTGGTAGATTAGAGGATCCCATGTGTAGATGTAACCAACCATCTTATTAAATAAGAAACACAGAACCAATAGCCTTACCCTGTAGCTAGCCTCTTCAGCCAAGAGACCTCTCCGAAAGAGAGCTACTTCCTGTTTATTCATCTTTATATAGACTTTTTGTTCTGCCTTCTCATTGGTTGTAAACCCAACACATGATTGCCTCATCACTGCCTGTATGTACAGCCCTCCAGGTCTTCTATGGTATTGAGATTAAAGGTGTGTGTCTCCAATGCTGGCTATATCCTTGACCACACAGAGATCTACCTATCTCTGCCTACCAAGTGCTGGGATTAAAGGTGTGCACTACCACCGCCATGCTCTTGCTATGGCTCTAATAGCTCTGACCCCCAGGCAACTTTATTTATTAACATACAATTAAAACCACATTTCAGTACAAATAGAATACCACCATACACATGTCTAAGAGATACTATCCCAAATGTGGTGAAATCCTAATCGGAAATGTGACCTGAGACTATTTCATTGAGGTAGGTCTTCCGGTACACCCACTGTGTGCCATGCTTGTGACACACCATACATACAACATCTGGTTTTTCCTAGAGAGGTAAGAGACCATAGCAGATGTGCCTGGAGGATGAATGAGGGACATCGACAACTGGGTTAACCGAACTGTGAATTAAGGAAGTCGGACAGGGTTGGCTCAGTTTTAAGGCTGTCATTGCTACTGCACTAGAATTTAGCCCCAAACTTCGCTAGGATTTATTCTGGAGAAGGCCTCTGCCTGGGTCTCTTTCCTCTACCCCTCCACCCCACCCCACCTCTCCCACAGCACTATACAGTTTTACTTTTAATTTCATCCAACTCAACTCTGAGCTCTCTAATGACTTTAGCTGTTCAATATTTAATGAAGCAATTAATTAAATAACATTTATTATGCTGTAGGACAGTGGTTCTCATATTTTAGTATGTATCAGAACCACCAGGGGAGCTTGTTAAAAACTCCCAGCACCCACCCATTCCCCAGTGCTGGTCTTTCAGTGAATGTGATGTGGGGGCAGGAATTTTGTGTCCAACACTCTTCTTTGTTGTGTCTTGTCTTGGTGGCTAGGTGGCTGTATTTCAGGAGATGACACTCTGGGGTGGGAGTAGGGGGGAAATGGGGGGGGGCGGTGGGGGTGTGCAAACTTTATGCCAATAATAGGGCTCCTGGTTAATTCAGCTGCCAACTCTGAGTTTGGAAGTAACTTTTGAAGTGCTCTGAGACTCAGTTTCCTCATCTATAAAATGGGGGCAGGGGAGCTAGATATAATAATACATAGCAAGCACCTTTAATCCTAGCACTCGGGAGGCAGAGGTAGGTGTATCCCTTTGAGTTTGAGGCCAGGAGCCTGGTTTACAGAGCTAGCCATGGGCTACACAGAGAAATCCTGCCGATAGATAGATAGATAGATAGATAGATAGATAGATAGATAGATAGATAGATAGATAATACATTTTTGGGTTGTGGAGGGCATTAAATGAGATAATGTAAGTATCTCAAGCACTCGCTTGGGACCCTGGCAGAATCTAGCTGCCTCCTGCTCTACCTGTTGAGAAATTAAAGAGCAGCTGGAGACAAAGGTCAGGCTGTGTTAAAATACCTTGGGAAATCCCAAGAAAGAAACCACTCACCTCACCCCCTGCACATACTGGGAATAGGCGGCCAGAGTCTGTCTTAAAATGCATGACCTGTGAGCTGCAGCCCACGGGCTCTCGGTCACCACAGCGGGTGAGAGTTGACTATAGAGGAGCTAAGTAAAGTCTCCTGGCTGTAGGGGGACCCACAAAAGTACCCCTTTGGGGCAGGTGATAGTCTCCCACCGGAACTCTCCTGTGCCTGGACTCTCTTGCGTGGTGTCTGTGGAGTTGTGGGAGTCCATGGTTGTTTTCAGTGGGTAGCACCTTCCCCTGACCTTCCCAGCCAGGGTGACCACTTTAAATCCAGAGCTTGCTGGAACACAGCTGAGCTTAGCGGTTTTAATGAGAAATCTGGTCCTGCTGGATTACTGTTCCTGGGCCACATCTTGTCAGCAATTCCTCAGGAAATTATTCAACCATCCCCAATTGCAAAGAAACAGATGGCATACCGGGGGAGAAAAAAAATACTTCGAAGTGTACGTGCTGGTAAAACGCAAATACCAGGACACAGAGGCCAGCGCGAGCACGGGGACAGAAAGTCCTTTTCCCTGCCGAAGAAACGGGCTTGGGGGTGTTTTGCTTTCCCTCCCTTTTGACCTTTGAACTTCCCCAGTCATGAGCTCGCATAGGCAATGAAGAGACACGACGGTTGGACATTTCAGGGGCGGTTACCGGGAGACACAGCTTGTTTTAATAACGCAGAGCAACACTGACCAAATGTTCTCATGGAAGATCAAATTTTGAAATTTGTATTAATGTCCTGCTTTTTCCCCTCTAATGTCCCTTAACCAAAACTCTTGGATCACACTCTATTATGCCAACTGTCCATTAAGAAAAGCTGAATTATTATAAAAATTATCACGGCACCTGAGAAAATAGCAGTATAACCCTCATGAATATTAAATCTTTCCATAATGATCAGTGTTATTACCATGAATACTAAATGTTATGAATTCATTGCAAATTCATAATGCTTAGTGTGAGAACTTGGCCTGTAACCAGAGAGTCTGAATTGCACTTGGCAAACATTAGGCTCGATTTTAGTTTTAAAACTAGGAAAAGGAAAATGGATTAAAAACTTTGACCTTCAGTTTGGGGGAGGGACTAAAGGGTTTTAGGGCTCTTGCAAAAAGAGAGCCAACTACAAGTTTTCAAATATTTGATGTGAGTATTGCAACCTCTTCTCAGAGTTCCCTTCTCTACTGGATGATAGCTTGAGAGAAGGGAGTTGGAGGGATATTAGGAAAGCAACTACCTCTTGGTCAGTGGCAGTATGTATCCAGCATACAGTTTACCATGGAAATGCTTCTGCCTCGAGAAGATACTGGCAGGAAGAAACGGGAGAAGGGAAGAGACACAAAGCCCATCCTTCCTCTCTCCCACTAAAGCCAGCACAAACAGTTTAGCCTTGATCCTGGAATTCACAGCCACAGATAGGTCAGCAGAGAGAGCAGATGACCAAGAGCAGAACTCTGGCCACGTGTGTTTATAGTCACACAACATCCGGGAAAACAGGCTAGAGTAATTGGTTCTCTGGACATTCCAAGTGCCAAGTAATGGACTAGAGGCTCCCCAAAACACAATAGGGTGCAGGTCGCATGGGATCAGTATTGTGTCTCCTGGGCTTGCTTGTGACAATCTGCTGGATAAAAAGTCACAAACAAAGCTTGAGTGGTTTCCAGAGTGTCCCCTTCATAAGGGCACTGAACACTGAGGAGGTCTTCTGGTTTATGATATTTTTTATTAAAGAAACCATGAGTCATAATTTAGACTTTGTAGCTGAACCCAAATTCAAATGATGACTTCTGCTTTACAAAATACCTTTTAAAATCTAATCCAGCATCCTCTAGACTTAGAGACTCAGAGGCTGACCTGCACAGAGTTTAAGTGCGGCAGATTTATTCCAACTAGCTCCTGCTGCATCTGAAGTTTCATTTAAAATTCCCCGAAAGATCTGTAAAAATTAGAAAGAGCTTTGATTGATGGACACATTTACGTATCTCGTAATTTCCTTAAGTTTTCTCACAGTCCTCGGCAATATTTCTTTAACGTGATGGAGAACAGGGGGCAGATACTGATTCTGCCTCTGGGAATTTCTGTGAAGTTACAGGATGGCATTGAAGCTGTGAAACAGCAGGCTTTAACCAAACAGAACATCCATCAGTACAAAGCAGTAAAGAGCGCCTGGAATCCATTCAGAACGTCCTTGGGGCAGAGTCCAAGAGCTGTTTCTTTCCCTCTGAATTTTAAATCTCATAAGTAATGCCTGACATTTCTCCAGTAATTTCTTAAATTATAGGATCATGGCAAAACAGTGGGACACTCAAGAATTACTCAGCTAGCAACCCACGTGGGGGGAGGATTGGGTTCTTTGGAATAATGACTCTGTATTCTGAAGCCCTGAGTTCCGTCAGCACCCTCTGAAACCTTTGTGTCCCAGCAATACTTTCTCTTGGGAATTACAGCCTCTGAGTTTGAAGGTCCCAGAGTAGAATCTCAGACTAAAACTTCCAGAACGTTCCCAGAGAATCATGAACAATTTTTTTTTTTTATTACATTGTGTTTATTTAGTTATCTGGGTTGGCAAACCATGCCAAGACATTGATGTGGGGGTCAAAGGGCAACCTTCAGGACTCAGCTCTCTTCTTCCCCTGCATAGGTTTAGGGGGTTGAACTCAGCTTGCCGGACTTGGTGGCAGGTGCCTAAACCTGCTGAGTCATCTCACACACAGGCCCCACGGACAGTGTTTTTTATCTTACTTATTTATGAAAGCTATGTAAAATTTTAAAGTGGCATCACAAGGAAAGAAAAATTATGAATGTCCAACATAAGTGAATTCATGATGAAAGAATATAGCAGAAATAAAAAAAGAAAGAAAAGACAAAAGGAAGACATGGTTTTAAGCTCTGGTTCCTCTGCACAACATGGGGTAATTTTTCTTCCTCCCTGTTATATCTATAATATGGGGTAACTACATACCTTGCAGGAGTGTTGTGAAAATTGAGTTATTTAAAAAAAAAAAAAGTTTTGAAACCTGCTTGCACAATGGCTAACATAAATGTTTGATTTAACAGGGGCTGGAGATTCAGCTCAGTAGTTAAAAGCCTAAACTGCTCTTGTAGAGTGTGTAGTTTGAAAGAAACTGGCCCTCAAAGGGAGTAGCACTATGAGGAGGTGTGGCTTTGTTGGAGTGGGTGTGGCCTTGTTGGAGTGGGTGTGGCCTTGTTGGAGGAAGTGTGTCACTGTGGGAGCTGGCTTTGAGGTCTCCTATGCTCAAGATACCGCCAGTGTGTTAGTCTACTTCCTGTTGCCTGCATGTCAACATGTAGCAGCTCCTTCTCCAGCACCATGTCTGCCCACAATGCCGCTATGTTCCCTGCCATGACGATAATGGGCTTAACCTCTGAAACTGTAAGCCATCACCTCAATTAAATGTTTTCCTTTATAAGAGTTGCCGTGGTCATGGTGTCTCTTCACAGCCATAGAAACCCTAACTAAGACAGAGAAGAACTTAGTTCAGTTCCTAGCACCCATGTCAGATACTCCAGGGAATCTGACAACTTTTCCTGGCCTTTATGTATACATAATAATAATAATAATAATAATAATAATAATAATAATAATAATAAAATTGATTTAAAAAAATTCATTTTCCCTAGGATAAAAGCACATGTTATTTCTCTCTGTGCCTGGACAGACAGGGCAGCCAGCCATTGTTGGTATTCCTCGTTTCATGACACCCACTCATTAAAGAATGCCTTTGGGGTTCTAGGGGATGGCTTGGTGGGTAAAATCCTCACTGTACATACATATGAGTACCTGAGTTCAGATCCCCAGAACCTAAGTAAGACACCCTGCTTCCCATAGTGAGTTCCAGGGCAGCCAGGGCTAAACAGTGAGACCTTGTCCCACAAAAATGCCATATATATTTAATGCACAATGAAGGAAATTTCCCTTCAAGACCAGGAGCTTGAGCTGGGCGGTGGTGGCACACGCCTTTAATCCTAGCACTCGAGGCAGGTGGATCTCTGTGAGTTCAAGGCCAGCCTGGTCTACAGAGTGAGTTCCAGGAAAGGTGCAAAGCTACACAGAGAAACCCTGTCTCAAAAATACCATAAAAAAAAAAAGACCAGAGGCTGAAATGGAATGATCAAAGGAGCACTGATAAATTAAAGGTGTTAAAAAAAGAAGCCGTTCTGTGTGAAGGTACAGTGCAAAAGGGATGGGCTGGAAGGCGAGTGTGTTGATGGGAAGACAGTCTCGGGCATCATGGCCCAAAGAACCTGTGGCAAAGCTTTGCTTTGTCCAAGAAGACTTGGGACCGGCTGGGCATTATGAGTAAAGACCGTAAGAGCCTTCATAATGTTCATGGGAAAACCAAGAATTGCTGAGACAGACCTGCCTGGGTTAGCATGCGCAGACCTTCATGTTGTCAAGAATGTACGAGAAGGGAAACGAGGGAGGAGAGATCTAGCAAGAATTTTGTAGAGAGTGGGTAGCAAGGACATCTCAGCAGTGGAGCCATGATGGGCACTGACAACTCAAACTTACTGCTTTTCAGATTTAAAAAAAAAGATACGGTTACTTTTTTGTTTTCCCGGAGCTGATGGTGAATAATTAGACCCTGTCCCGGCCTCTGCTGAAAGGAGATAACCATTAACTCATTATGCTGACAGGCAGGTTTCAGACAGCCATATTCGGTGTTTTGATGAAGAATTTCCCCTGACCATCATGAGCACATCAGTGCTCTGTCTTGGTTATGCAGTGTGGGATCTGACTACAGGTGAACTAATGATGACGTGAGACTTCTAAGGATTCTTTTAGAGGACCAGTCACAGAAATAGGATTACACCTCCCCTTACTTTCCTTTGCTAAATAAAATGAGGAGTCTTTCAATGGTTTCAGATTGCTCTTGAGTGGAGGTTCTAGTTAAGAAAGGAGAGAGGGCTTGCCTCTGAGATGCCTGCTCTGATTTGAACCATCACACCATTAAACAAACATGGATAACTCTACCACGGTCTGACCTCTTTGGACTCCCCTGTTCTTCTCTGTTACATACGATGTTTTCAGATAATCTAAGTACAAATATATCTAGATGCAGTTTTCACTGTTTCCAGAAAGATTAGTTGGGAATCACAGGACCAATCATGCACATGAACATCCATCACGTGAAAACTGTGCCCACCAGTTCTAAAACCTGGAAGGAGAGAAGAGTTTGTTTTTCTAAGTGTTTACTTCCTTGTTTTTAAAATTCAATCCTTTTCTTTCTGTTGTTTACACTGGTAAGATATCCTCCGGTGATTTAAAAAAGACGTGGTGCTCACGACCTGTGTAAAACTCTGCATAATCAAGGTGTCATGGGAACAGATGTTTGATGAACCCATTTGTACTTTACAAGCCTTCATCTTATGCAGGCAATTAAATGTTGTTCTCCCTAGATTTTGATCATTTTCACTTATTAAGTGATACATCTGCAAGAATGAGATTATTAGTTGGTTGTAAATGAACTCTATGAATAAATAAATATGTAGCAATATATATTATTAACATCATTAAAATATGATAGAAAGACATGGGGTATACCAGATTCTTAAGACAAAAAAAAAAAAAAAGATCTGGTCTAGTGCTGGTATGACATAGACCCTCAGAAAGTAAAATAAGAATATAGTGAGGCTGAGAAATGCCTGTTTGGTGCATGAGTTGCCTTTGTAAATAGAAATACCTTACATTCTGGAAGAAACAATTTACTTTAACATGGTGGCCTTCAGCTGCTTCAGGGCTGCATGACCAGATAGATACACGCACATTATTGAAAAGCTGCTCAAAATAGCTAAGAAATGAACCAGCCTAGAGGCACATCAACAGATGAACAGATGAAGAAAATGTGGTACAGATACACAAGGGAATTTTATTCAACCATACAGAAAAATGAAATAGTGACTCTTTTAGGAAAATGGATAGGACTGAAAAATATGTTAAGCCAAAGATTTGAAAGACAGATATCACATGTTTTGCAGCATAGGTTTGTATAAATTTGCATAGGGTAGGAATAGATGAAAACTCAGGGACTGTGAGGGGACTAGAGAGAAGGCTCAGTGGTTAAGAATGCTTGCTGCTCTTCCAAAGGACCCGAGAACCATTCCCAGTAGCCATGTCAGGTAATCTAAAACTTCCTGTATATCCAACTCCAGGGAATCTAGCGCCCTCTTCTGGCCACCACTAAAACCTGCACTCATATACCCAGCTACACACACACACACACACACACACACACACACACACACACACATTAAAAATAAAATGAATCTTTTAAAAAGTATAAAAATTTTAGAAAAAGAAGAGGGACTATGAGAGGAGTAAAGGATATCTTAAGGAAAGAAGTAAGAAAAAATTTTTAAAAGGCGATAGAATGTGCAAACATAATGGCAAACGGGAGCAGACCATAAATATTTTTGTCTATCTTTAAAAAGTTACATTGAATTTTTTTAGTTTGTCTGAAATATCTCAATCCAAAAATAATAGAAGGACGTTCCTGTGTATTCTCCTATCAAGATTTGCTCTTATCAAATAAAACATTTTGAGATCTACTTATAGAAACAAATATGAACATAAATACATCAAAAGGTCTCCACTAGGGTTTGAGCAGTAGAATTGGAGTAATTGCATTATGTCCACCTATCGTAACATGTCTCAAATTTTTTCAATGTTACTTAACTTAATTTTGTCCATTTTTTAAAGTCTAAAATGCCAGCAGTAGTGGATGTAGTATGTATAACATCAGTAAGTCAGTCTACTTCCACATCCACATCTTTTGTCTTAATTTATCCTGCCATGATTTTTTGAGAGGATTATTGTCAATTCTGCATAAGCATGGGCCAAACTCTAGCTAGTCATTGATAATTTAACCAGCAGAAGGTTCCACGGATCTTTACCCAAATAGAGTCAGTTCAAAGGGTTGACTGAACCAATCAGTTGATCTAGAGCAGTGGTTCTTAACCTGTGGGCTTTTACCCCTTTGAGACTCAAACAACACTTTCACAGAGATCAACTAAGACCATTAGAAAACACAGATATTTACATTATGATTCATAACAGTAGCAAAATTGCAGTTATGAAGTAGCAATGAAAATAATTTTGTGGTTGGGAATCACAACACGAAGAACCGTATTAAAGGGTTGCAGCATTAGGAAGGTTGAGAACCATTGCTCTAGACAGACATGGAAATTATTCTATAACTAGAGGGTTCCAGAATGAAAATGCACAGTGTAGGCGCTAGGAACCAAACCCAGGTCCTCTGTAAGAGTGTTCGTAATCACTGAGCCATCTCTCCAACCCCCAAAGCATCACTTTTCAACTGAAGTTAACGGCTTGCTATTGCAGGATGATGTTGGCTCCTGGACAACCAGGCATTTCTTCTGTCTCAGAACACGTTTGTGGCAAAGGATACAGCTGACAAAGAAAACTCAAGCACTTCCTTGTTTCTCCAGAAAGCTTTGCTTTTCTGGATTTTTTTAAAATCAGTTTTGCAAAAGCACCCTTGCTTCTTCTATAGAGAGAATCATCGTCACTATATCTTGGTCTCAAACCGCAAACGTCAGCTCCAGGGCTAAGGTTCTGATGGAGAGATCCAGGCTGCATATGGCAATGAGTCCACCTTGATTGGGAAGTCCCAGCTCACTAAGCTGACTACAGGTGATCCAGTTTTTGCTTTTATGATTATTTTGGCCCAGGGAAGCTGTTCTTCAAAAGCAAACTGTTTGTCATACAACTTCTCTCTTGACCATGGGAGGGATGTGTTCCTGCTCTGGGCACCTGCTGTCACTAGAACACTCTGGAAGGGGCCTCAGAATAAACTAAGGGCAATAAGGTGAACAAACTACAGACCTACAGGAGAGCCTTCAGGGTCTTAAAGCTCTGAGGTCTTGGCATCTGCTCATCCACAGAGGGAATTCTTACCATCAGAGTAAACACAACGCTGGCTTCCCCAGCATTTTTGAGAGACTTTCTCAATGTATGCCTTGACCTGTGTGCATGTTTCCACACCCTAGGTCAAAGTCTTTCTTCATAAGTTAAAAATAAGATGAGGGGCTGGAGAGAGGACACAGTGGCTAAGAGCCCTGGCTGTTCCCCAAGAGGACCTGGGTTAAATTCCCAAAACCCACACTGTGGCTCACAACCATCGATAACTCCAATTCTATGGGATCTAATGCCTTCTTCTGACCTCCATGGGCTCTACACAGATGTGGTACAAAGACATACATACCAGTCAAACATCTATACACATAAAATAAATTTTAAAAAAAACTGGATCTTTTGGCTGGGCTTGGTGGTGCACATCTTTAATCCCAGCACTTGGGAGGCAGAGGCAAGTGGATCTTTGTGAGTTCAAAGCCAGCCTGGTCTGCATAGTGAGTTCTAGAGCAGCCAGAGATATATAAAGAGAATCTGTCTCAACATACACACACAATAATAATAATAATAATAATAATAATAATAATTTTAAGTAATAATAATAAAAGTAGATGCTTTTTAAGGACTTATCTAAATGGTAAAGAAATGGACAATTTTTTTTTCTTTAATTCTGGAAAACTTTAGAAATCTTTTCTAGGCATCCTTATTGCTAGCACACAAGAAGGGGTTGAGGGAAATGGCTATGCTCTTAAGACCTGAGTGAAATTCTCCAGCTTGCCACTTGAGGGCAGGAGCTCAGGCCTGCAGTGAAACCGGTTCCAAGCTGATGAGAAATGTCCCTCTTGCTCTGGATCAGCTCAGGCCTGTGTTTTGTAAAAGAAAAAAAGATGTCAACGATGCCAGTGGCTGGCCATTAGGACGACACTGGCCCCTGCAGAATTCGGAATTGCGAATGCCAAAGGCCATGGCAGCCTTGTACCTGAAGTCAGTATTACCCATCCTTAAGAAGGTGGTTCTCATCTTTCACACAGCGACAGTAATGGTGGCAACAGGGCGGGGGACAGATGTGCATCCAATTCATCATCTTCTGAGTCTCAACTGGACATGAGAGAAGCTAGGTGAGCCAAAACAGCAATGCAGATCCACCTTTCTCTAGGAATGCGAGATATTAGTATACCTTGGAGGAGACAACAGTGAAGTTTTCATTTGAAAGCCATCGCACACAAATCTGGAGGGATTCAGGCCTCTTCCTTCTGGCAGACTGGTAGCCAGTCAACAGCCGTCTTAGCTGCCACACCTAACTCAGTGTCCGCTCATAGCGCCTCCGTTAAAGGCGCTAAATCTGCAGACCTTTTGAGTTGATCCCATCTGAGCAACCACGGGCTTATTGCGAAGTATGTTTTCATTTTCAGCAAACTTTGAGAAGTGAGTGTCTCCGGGCAATAAAAACAAAAACAAACAGAACCTTGAAGGTGATTGAAGGTGGCCTTTGTGGCATCTTCCAGATATGAATGAACTCTCAGGAGATGCTCTGGCCTCAGCTCTGCTGAACCCCCGACTCCAGTGAGGAAGAAGTTTTCATCCTTAAGAAGGGCCACTTAGGACAAAATGTTAGATGTGGTATATTTCAGTAAAGACCTTGGCCCGTGCCTGCCTCTGAAGTGGATTACCTTCCTTCCTATAGAGAATCCCTAAAAACTGATCCAAGTTCCTTGAAGCCCAGTCATTTCTTCTTAGCTGGTATCTTCCATAATATCTAATAAACTATTAGATATATACACATCTACTATTCATGCACGTATATCTTATTAAATTGATGCTATTTTATAAAGTAATAACAAAAATGTACTATATTTATTGAGGAAGTCACTTCCTGGTTTCCTGTATTGCTAACAATGTTAACTAGCAAAAATAAGAAAAAAATTGAAGTATGTGTACCACTGTTTCTACCTCAAGCACGCTGCTTCATGTACAGCAGAGAGCAGAAGGTTAAGTCTTACAATGCCTTCATGTCATGTTGGACAGACACAGAAAGAGGAAAGTAAATTATAAATAAACAGATTGTCCCAACAACAACAGTTTGCCCCTGGGAGCATCAACACCTTAAAACACGTCAAATAGACACAAATGTTATTAATTGCATGACACAGATACTTATAAACTGTATACATATTGTAGTATATGTGCCTGCAAGTACATGCATTTGTATTACATGTATATCTGGAGGTAATTTTTTTTCTGCATCCTAAAGAGAAGTTATTTAGCTGACTGTTACTTGATAACCCAAAACCCTGACCAGGAAGGTGTTTATAGGCAGCACTGGATGTCGGGACATAACTAGCCAGTCAGTTTGCCTTTTTATAGATTTTAATACCATTTCTGTGTCAGCTGCTCAGCATCGTTTTCTATTGATGATCTTAGAATTCTTCCTCAGGACTCCAAAGTCCCTGTTCTCACTCATTAGTTTCAGGATTTTGATTTGCTTTGCCCTGATGCACACGGAATCCAATGTTTACTCACGGGCTCCACCACTGACCTTCACCCCCAGCTCTCTCTCTCTCTCACTTTGTATTTTTCATTTGGAGAGACTCACACTGTCTAAGCTGCCCTTAAACTCAGCCCATAGCTCAGACAGTCCTTGAAGTTGAGATCCTCCTGCCTCAGCCTGTGGCCTAGCTGGGATTACAGTCCTATGCTACCATGTCTCTTTCTGATTGCTGATTCCTCATTTCTGATCTGCTAAAGAGAAATAGTGTGTGTGTGTGTGTGTGTGTGTGTGTGTGTGTGTGTGTGCATATGTACATGCATTTATGAGCCTATGTATATGTGTATATGTGTCTATAAGTCTATGTATATGTGTGGACATGTGTCTAAATCTATATGTGTGTGCACATTGTGTACATGTATATGTATGTATGAGTATACATATGTATGTGTATGTGCATGTATGTGTACATATACATATGTGTATGAGTCTACGTATGTGTGTTTGTCTGTCTGTCAGTGTGTATATATGTGTGTACATGTGCATGTACGAGTATAAGTATGTGTGGGAGCTTGTCTGCCTGTGTTTATATGTGTATGTACATGTGTATGTACGTATGAGTATGTGTGTGTGTGTGTGTGTGTGTCTGTCTGTCTGTGTGTCTGTCTATCTGTCACATTCATACATACCAGCACTAGACTCTCCTGAGAACCAAGTTCAGGAGCGTTAGCGGCTGCGCTCTCTTTTTTAGAGTTTCCCTTCCTTCCCTGGCTCCTCACGAGTCTCCCAACAATTCCTATGGTGAGTCAAGCAGCTGCCTATGAATGAGAAGTTAAAGTGTTACGGAGTAAAAAAATCTTTATGGTAGCATAAAGATTTAAGGAAGCCAGCCAGACTTCAAGACCAACTGCTCTCCTTCTCCCGGACCTTATGACCGTGGGGCGCCACATGACCACAAAGCGACACAGCATACGGTATCGTGCTGTTCGTCGATACCAGATGCTAATTTGGGCTTACAAGTTTTTAGAGAGAAAATTTAAAAGCCAATAACAACGTGACAAAGTGGTGAAGGATGAATTAACTCATACCCTTGCCGTTCTGTAGAGACGGGGGACTGAAAACCACAGTGACTGGCCTGTTCTTGTCCCATCCTGACTCACTCTGGTCCCATTATTTCTCTGTGGCTGTGTTCTCTTTGGCCTTCCGTTCTGACACCCAGCCCCTCCATCTTCTCCTGACTCCCACTCCCGGAAGCTCACGGGGACTCGGGCACCTTCTTTGGGAACTGCAGCAACCTCTTCCAGCTCCCAAATGTGTAGGTGTATATTCCAACTGGCTTCTCGACACACCGGGCTCTTCAGCAACTACCTCTTACCACAACTAACTATTTTTATTAGTTATGTCAACACCCAAAGCGATGGTCTCCCTATGGCGTTCATGTGTGTGTGATTACACTTTGCTCTAATTCATCCACCTTTCTCGTTGCCCTCCCCAATGCCCAGCTGTATCGGGTTCCCTTCCTTTGCATAGATGCGTTTCCATAACTAAATTCCTTTCTGCTCCTCGATATCCTGGCTGGAGTCTCATTCCTTGGAGACCAGTCTTAATTACTTATTTACTGATATCTTCCATCAAACCTAGTAAACTGTAAAGATCAGGGCTATACACATGTAAGTATCTATCATAATGCCTGTATAGTTAGCTGAATGTATGATAAATATAAATAATAATGGTAATACAGCATGACATTTGTGTGCTGTTCTGTAAGTGCTTCAATATCCGTGAGCATAATTTAAAAATATAGCAAGAACCAAAAATGGAGATCGTTGCCTTTTCTGGCTGGCAGTCACTGGCTTCCTTTGGATACTAATGTCCAGTGTCCCCGGAGACCCCTCTCCCCCTGTTAGTCTGAGGAGTACCGGCAACATTGATGGTGGAAGCAGACAATGTAGGACACCTGCCCATCAGAATATAGCAGACCCGGCACCAGGGTGGTGCCTTCAGGAACGCTGCTCAGGCTCCAAGAAGAAGCAAAGGGCTTGGATTCTGAGACTTTGGGGAAACAAAAGAAATCATTTCTGGTGGAGTAGCTGTATGAGAATATTACTTTTCTCATTGGTAGGATATGACAACCTGAGAAGAATAACGTAAGGAAGGAGGGATTTCTTCTGGCTCACAGTTGCAGGGGGCAGCAGCAAGAATGTTGTCGAGGGGTGGTCACGTGACTGCAGTGAGGCGACAGAGAGGTTGAATTCTGGTGCTCAGCTCACTTTCTCCTTCCCACTTAGTCTGAAACCCCAGCCTGTGGAACCCATGGTTAGCCTGGGTCAGCTCACTTCAGTTCACCTAGTGTAAATAATCCCTTTCAGGAATCCCAGGAGCTTGTCTCTCTCCTGTGATTCTTTACCTGCCACTCAGTATCAGCCAGCACAAATAATAACGAACTTTGCACTGTGCAGAGAGAAGAACCAGGGACATCATCCCTAGAACCACCGTGACACCGTGTGAGCCCCTGGATCAAGCCATATCGAAAGAACCGCACAGAATACTTGTGTTAAATGAAGTAGCACGTTTCTTTTCCCCCCAGAACTCATTCGGATGGTTTTCCTCTGTCTGCAGAAGCTTTCCAGATGGTGTGGAGATGGATCGCTGAGGCCCAGCAGCTCTGTATCTCAGCTGAGGTCATGCAATCAGGCCTTCCCGTCAGGGTCAGTGCTCAGTCCTGTGCTTTGTTCCACATGGAAGTTGAACTATAAAAGGATTAAAGAACCATGTGAGTTTTCCTCTCCTTCCCTCCTCGTATAATTTTACTCCACAACAGGAAATGACGCAACACCAACCATCCCTTGGCCACATTCAAAACAAACGCTCAGAAAACAACTTTCAGAATAAATCTCTTAGCTGATTTTAAACATTTATTATTGCCTCAAATTTATTTATGTCTGTCAAATTCTGATAGTGTTGACTATTTTGTTTATCCACAGATTGGGCGATTATGATCCCCTATGATCCTCCCTCACAGTAGCACAGGCCTTCAAGTTTCCTTAGAGAGCCAGGTCATGCGTCACGTGACAAGGCCAGGACCTACTCGAGCAGAGAAGGTTTTCATGCATACAGAACACTGGAACAGGGAAGTGGAGTGGGTCTAAGCTTGCTAATGCATCCTGACTCAGTAGCCCAGCAGCAGAAGGTTCTGGAAACACAGCTTTGGAGCTGGAGTTTCAGATCTCTGTCCCAGGCAGGAAGTGGCCTTCAGTGAATTCAAGACGCTTGCTCACTCTCTGCCCAAATGTCAGTGACGGTGAGGGTGCAAAAGAAATACAAACCTGGAGACTGATGGGAAACACGGGCCACCGCAGCTGACAGGGAGAGCTGTCTGCTGGGTCAAAGGTTGTCATTGTGCTTATAAATCCGCACATATGTGTGAGACTGTGAGGTCTCTCAATTTGGGGGATTGAATCTTTTGTTTGGTATCTGTCTGTCATACACATACACACACACACACACACACACACATATACTTACATAAACACACATACACATGTACATATACTTACATGCATATACACACACACATACACATATACATCCATGATTCTTGTTTCCTGGATTTGGTATTCTCAGATTTACCTATGTATTAGATTGTTGCCCTTACATCAATACCCACGTGCTTCCACAAGCGCGAGTGTGAGTTGAGTAGCTCTCACTCACTCTCACCTGAGAGCAGCAAGGCTCAGGATTCAGCCTTCAGGTCAGCCTTCACAGTGAGCAGGAATCCTTGCTGCCCCTGGGTACTGCTTTTTATACCTTTGTTATTTGGGGAAGTCATTTGCATATTTAAAGCATCTCCCACCCGGGGCCTGAGAGATGGCTCAACAGTTAAAAACAAGCATTGCTCTTGCAGAGAACTCAAGGCTCAGTCACCAGCACCCATGTAGGGTGGCTCTTAATCACCTGTAACCACAGCTCCAGGGGATCCAATACCCTGTTCTGGCCTCCACAGATGTTTACACACATGTAAACACAAACACACACACACACACACACACACACACACACACACACACATACACACATATAAATGCAAATAAAATAAAATAATATAATGAAGTATTCTATGATATTTTAGCATGCAAAAGCTAGGTGTGATTTATAGAGAAAAAAAGTACATGTGCTGGAGACACTTCCTTAAGATCTGGGTGATGTTAAAGAGTTACAGTGTGTATTAAATGTTAAAGAGTCACAGTGTATATTAAATTCCTTGTTATGTAAAGCAAGCTTCCATAGAGGTCACAAGACATACATAATCCAGCCAAAAGCTCACAGAGGCCCAGCACTGAGTTTTCCTAGGAGCGATAATTCCACATCTGCCAGTGCACATTCTCAGTACAGAGTGAGGTTAACAGGGGCAAC
Source organism: Peromyscus leucopus (assembly GCF_004664715.2). Classification (NCBI taxonomy): domain Eukaryota; kingdom Metazoa; phylum Chordata; class Mammalia; order Rodentia; family Cricetidae; genus Peromyscus; species Peromyscus leucopus. Next base: position 26,508,531 of record NC_051084.1, on the reverse strand, counting down.
GAGGCCTGAGTGCAGAAACACACACAGTCTGTGCGTGGTTACGGTACACTAGCATATTTCCTACTTTCCTATGTATCTGCTTATCTTAATGAACAAATATAAATTACATGTGTTTATCTTGTTTTCAATACATAACCATAAAATAGTTAACATGAGCAAATGTACCTATCTATCGTCCCTCAGCATTTTTCAAGAGATGAGAGCATTTAAAGATTTTTCTCCGTTATCCATTTTTTTAAAAAATGGAACACATGAGCCAGTGACATGGCTCAGTAAGTAAGGTGCTTGCCACCAAAGCTGACAGCATGTGTTCAAACCCTGGAACGCACATGGCTGAAGGAGAGCACCAACTCCAGCAAGTTGCCCTCTGACCTCCACACTGGCACAGTGGCACATGTGTGCGCACACACATGTACATGCATCCTACACTCACACAAAACTTAAGTAATGCCATCCATCATTGCTAACTGTAATCACCTTGTATGTATAGATTTGTAGATTGTAATTGACATTGTGCATGATGGCTCTTGCTGTAAAATCCACCTTTTTTTTTTTTTTTCAGAGACAAGGCATGCATGATATCCTTTCTATAGTCAACGGGAAGCTCCCACAATAGATAGGTGGACAGAAAACTCAGCACCTACTCCATCTACTTCTAGTAAAGGAGAGATTATACAACACTGCTTCCTGAGCAGTCTTGGGATGGGCAGGGAAGAAGCCCCAATTGGCTACTAAGCCTTTCATTTGTCCCAGTAACAACACCCACTGGGGATTGACAGACAGACACTGCCTGTCAGGGACACAACAGAAAGTCACGAGGACTGTGCCTTGTTTCTCAGAACCTAGATCTGACCTCAGACTCTCCTCCTGACATGTGTCATTTTTGTACCTGTTCCTTACCTCCCAAATTCAAGCCAGACATTTCTGTTCAAAATCTGAAAGATTACAGTTACACCGACCAGAGTTGAACTGTCAGAATCAGAAACTACATACATGCATGGTGCCCGTGCTAGAGAAAGCACGGTGTGGGACAGTTTGAGCTAAGCAAGAAAGTTCCAGATAATGCTAATATCTTCAGAAATCTCATGATGACCAAAGGGAGTGAGCCTAGCTAAAACTCTGACTCTCAGACTCAAAGGACGTTAATCCATTTAATATTGAGCTAACTCAGCAGTCCATTAAAAGTAATAGAATGAGCAGGAGTAGCCACAGCATGGGCATGTACAGAGCTGGGCACTCAGGATTATTTTATAGGCTTATTTACTTGGCTTTGGGTAACTGGACCTTGAGTGCATGTCTTGAATTAAGTAGAAGATGCCTAGTAATTGCTGATGTCACCATAACTGAAAGCCTCAGCCTCAGGTAAAGATTGATGACCATGTATCTCATTGTGACTTTGGGCTATTCCCATAATGTTTCCTCTCAAATTGTTCATGATGAAAAAGAAAAAGTCCATCATCTCAGCAGAGTCCCTGAGCACGGCACGAATGCAGTAGAAGGCAGATGGGAGAGAAAGCAGAGAGCACATCTGGACAAACTGTGGACTGAACACATGTTTTTATTTCTGTCTTCTCTGAAATCCCATAAATGACCAAGTTTCAATGCCAGCAGCTCACAAGTCTTCTCTATGCTGACGGACATGAAAGGCTTTTCTAGTTCCTCATTCTTTGTGAGAAGAGAAAAACTAGCTACCAGAAACATACAGAAAATCTGTAACATGGAAAAGAGGGAAAAGGAAGTAGAAATAACCCATCAGAGACTGCCTTAGTTAGGGGTTTCTATTGCTGTGAAGAGACACTGTGACCATGGCAACTCATATAAAGGAAAAGCATTTAATCAGGGCTGCCTTACAGGTTCAGAGGTTCAGTCCATTATCATCATGGTGGGAATCATAGTGGCAAAGCGCAGGCAGACATGGTGCTAGAGAAGGAGCTGAGAGTTTTATACCCCAATCAGCAGGCAGCAAGGCACAAAACACCGGGCCTGGCTTGAGCTCCTGAAACCTCAAAGCCCACCCCTCCGTGACACACTTCCTCTGACATGGCCACACCTACTCCAACAAGGCCACACCTCCTAATAGTGCCACTCCTATGAGCCTATGGTGGCCATTTTCTTTCAAACCACCACAGCAACAAATACCTGTCTCTGATAGAACACTCTGACCAGAAGCAACTTGGGGAGGAAAGAGTTTGTTCCATCTTACAAGTTACAGACCGTCATCTAGGGAAGCCAGGGCAGGAGCTCAAAGCAGGTCATTGAAACAATAACCATGAAGAGATGCTGCTTACTGGCTTGCTTCCTCTGGTTGGCTCAGCTACCTCTCTTACCTGCCCAGGTATGGTACCCACACCACAGTGGGCAGGGTCCTCCCACATCAATCACAAATGAAGAAAGTGTCCCACAGATCTATCTTATAGAGGCAATTCTTCAACTGGGCTTCACTCTTCCCAAGTGACTCTAGTTTGTGTCCATTTGACAAAGACCAACAAGAATAGAAAAACTGTGATAACTGTGATAAGCCAGACTTGATAGTGTAGCGCATGCCTCTAGCCTAGTGGTTGGGACACTGAAGCAGAATGGCACAATCCAGGCTGGCCTGGGTTACATAGAGAACCTGTCTCAAAACCAACAAGATTATTGCTTTAACCTCAGAGATAAGAGTAGCTACCCCATTCTGACACAAGATGAAGGAAGTTTAGAGAAATAAAAGAAAAAATTGTAACACAATACCTAAAGCATTTCATGGTAGCCTGCAGGACATTGTTCAGCCACACACTCAAGGTATAATAGCAGGTCCTTAAATTCTTTCCAGTTCAATCATCTATAACCTAGTCCCCCAAATCTTGAAAGTTGAAAATCCACAGCTCAGGGCCAAGGTTAAAGATAAATGGTTCACAGACTTAATTTGGGAAGAGAGCCAAATAATGTGATTTAGGAGGAATGCTTTCTTTGTATCAGAATTTTATAGGTCCATTGCTTGTTCAGATTCAGCACAGTGAAACTGCATTTGCCTCCTCAGCCTCTTCCTATACAGCTTTATTCGGGAGGTTTCAGCACATCCACTAATTGGGGTACAGGCCCCCTCTCCAGGGCAAAGAATGCCTTTGGCAATGCTGGCATCTCCTTGAGACAACTCTGCCAATCTTCAGCCTAAAAGAAGGTAAGGATTAAAAGCTTCCGCGGTGTAAGGCTCTGACTAGCCAGTTTGTCGTGGCATTTGCTAATGACCGAAATGTGTAAAGTGTTTTACAGAAAAGGGAATAAAGGTGTATTTTCCAAGAAGTGTTTCTTTCTTTTCTCTTCAGGCCTCTACATATTCTAGGGATCAAAAAAGGTCCCCTATTTTGTTTCCACTAGAAGTGAATTCCCAGACTGAACAATGGCTTGGACATGGATGATGAAAAAACTTACATTTCACTTAATTTTTTCAGGTTTCAGTCTTCACGGCCACTCTCTACTGTGTCTTTGTTGTATAGCCCTTGGCCTAATTTTTCCTGTCATTCTTTCTCCAGCTCCCGCCCCAACATCCTTGCTCTTTGTTCTCAAACCCCTCTGAAGTTGGGGTCTCCTCCAACCCTATCCCCTTTTCCTCCCACCAGTATGCTACAAAAGCACCATCAGCATGCTTTGGGGACAGGGACGGCTTGCTGAAGTATTTCAGGAACTCAGGGTAAAAATGAAAAATTAGGGTTCAGTTGAGTGGGAAGGGGTAACTTCTTGTGTGTGTATGTGTGTGTGTCTGTGTGTGTGTGTGTCTGTGTGTGTCTGTGTGTCTGTGTGTGTCTTAAAGATTTCTTTATTTATTATGTATACACACCCCAGAAGAGGGTACCAGATCTCATTATAGATGGTTGTGAGCCACCATATGGTTGCTGGGAATTGAACTCAGGACCTCTAGAAGAGCAGCCAGTGCTCTTAACCTCTGAGCCATCTGTCCAGCCCCCTGGGAAGGGGTAACTTCTGGTGCTACACAGCATAGTAGGATAACTATGCTTGACAACGTTAATTCTATATTTCAAAATAACAAAGAAGATCTGGAATGTTCCCAACACAAAGAAAAGATAAATGTTTGAGGAGATGGATATGGTAATTACCTGTGACAACATCCAATTCTACATTTCAAAACAACCAAGAGGGTTTCCTATGTTCGCAGAAGAGACAAACATCTGAGGTGGTAGATGACTAGTCACTCGGATGTGATTACTATATCTTCCTCACATGCATTGAAATACATATCCTACAAATATGGTCATTATTAGTTAACTAAAATATTTTAAATCAGAGAAACAGTAAAAGAAGTCCATACTGGGCTTGCCCTGGGACTTCCGAGCTGTCTCCAAGAAAGTCAGCTCCTATGCAAACTAGCCAATCAGGATGCCCAGGAGTATGAAAAGTAGATAAAAGATAGATGCTCATGGAGCAGGGGAGATGACCCTACATCTCACATGGGCACAAGGACCTGAGTTTGGATTCCCAGAACTCATGTAAAGCTGGACACCATCCGCAATACATCTGTATGTATCTGCAATACCAGTGCTCCTACAGGTAGCTGGGATCTTCACTCCTACTCTAGAAGTGGGAGTCCCTAGAGGTTCACAGGCCAGTTAGCCTGGTATACACAGTGGTGAACAACAAAGAGACCTCGTCTTAAACAAAGTGGAAGGTAAAGGGCCTCAAAATGCACATTGTGACACACATGTACCCCACTAAAACATATACACATGCGCGCACGCGCGCACGCGCGCACACACACACACACACACATGCACACACACACACAGAATGAGGTTAAAAAATAAAAACAATAGTTGATCACATACACCTTGTTTGAGGGAGGTTGTTGGATGATGATGTGTTTGCAAGATACTGTATCTACACTCCAGCTGCACATTAGAAGATCTGGCTACCATGGGGCCTTCTTTGTGTCTGGAGGATGTGCCTTCTGATTTGCATGATCTCAAAAGGCCACAATGATGTACAACAGCCTTTGAAAGTGTTCGTGCAGACAACAGAGGGAATCGTTCATTAAATGGGGAAACTAATCCTTCTAGATCTACTGAGAAAGACTTCGAAGGCACCTGTAGACTGGAGTCGGGTACTCACAAAAATTACTGGTCCTGTGGGAGCGTCAGAAGTGGGGACCAGAAGGGAATGAAGTGAGAAGGTCCTGTAGTTAGGACAGTTGCTCCTGAGCCCTGGCACTCACAGAAACCCAGTGTCATCTTGTGTCTCGCTGTAAGAAGTCCAGACTTTTAAAATACTAGACAGGGAAATGTTTTTTCTAAACTTAAATCCATCTAATCTACCACACTGTAGAGAATCATGATTTTTAAAAATCATCCCCAGAAAAAAATAGTTCTTTAAGCAATGAGTGTTATCACTAAAATTTAGACGGTCATCTGGGAGACATTTCCCCAATTCCAGATACCTCAAACATAACCTCTGCATGCTTACATATTCATGTCACCATTCTCAATGACAGTAGGAGTTAAAAATTCATCAGATTAGGTTAGTCAGTGTTTTAAAATTTTTTTCATTTTCTTACTTACTTATGTGTTGTACTTGTGCATCTGTGTGTAATGTATGCTCATGAGTATAGGTGACTGAGGGGACCAGAAGGAGACATCAAATCCCCTAGACTTGGATTTACAGGTGGTTTTGGGCCTCCAGATGTGGGTGCTGCAAACTGAACAGATGTCCTCCGTAAGAGCAGCAAGTGTTCTAAAACCCCTGAGCTGTCTTTCCAGCCCCTATATAAGATTTATAAACACTAGCCTTTTTGTTTATCTCCTCCACATCAAACACATTTATTTCATAATCCTTTGGAACACAATATCCGAACCTAAGCAAAGACTATTGAGGGTTTTTTTTTTCTTTTTTTAAGGACGTATTTCATTTTTAACTGTGTGTACTCATGTGTCTAAGTGAGGGTGTGTGCACATAAGTACATAAAGAAAATATTTATATTAGCATCAGTCCAGTGGAGACTTATATGAACTGACAGCAAGATCAGCTTTATGTAACCATGACAACTGTCAGCATCAAGTCAGTCTAAGTGTCAAGCAGCATTCTGAAATTGAGTGTTCAGAGTGCTCAGGAGGATTTAGGACATAAGTGTGCAGCTGAGTCTTAGGACAGTATTGGTGGTTTGCCTCAGCAAGGGTTTGGCAGACACTGTTTCACTGGATATGATTGTCAGGGCCCTTCATTTACACTGAACTTTAAAATTAAACTAATGTTTTCATTGGGCCTTAGAGATCATGAAAGGGGGAAATTGGCTGGCAAATGATAAAGTTCAAACACGAAGCAACATCTTTAAGTGAATGGCCTTGAACTCACCTAACAGGGAGGTTATACACATTTAAAACAGTTTAAAGGTCAAAAACTCAGACTCTCAAATCATTTCTAACTAGCAAAAAAAAAAAAATGGACCACAGAAGGGATCTTAGCTCTCAAGATTAAACCCAGCAGATGTTCCTGAATAGTTCTACATAATGGACCTGGGCTGTGGTCTCCATTTTCTCTGTCAAGAATTTGATTGACATCCCACTGGACAGGTGAGTAGGCTGTTTTCTAGAATCCCCACACACAGGTTCCAGGAGTGCTCCGAATTGGCTGTGTTCTGCTCAAACCAGCCCATGTCTCTTTGCTCGAAACTAGAATTATTCACAACTACATTTTTTATACAGACTGATGAATACAGGTACAGAAAGGAAGTGTTCCACTCCTAAGTAGACCTAACTAGTTACTGCAGAAAAAGTTGATGAAAATAAGTCATAAAGAAAACCTGAGTTAGGTGTGGATGCTCTATGGCTATGAAAGAATGAGATGAGTGACAAAAATTTGGGACAAGTCTGCCTTCTAACAGCTTCACATCATCCTTAGCTGTTAGATCTGTCTTTAAAAACTGAAATCAGTAGCAGTAGCAGAATAAGCATGATGAGCCTGGTTTATATAGGAGAGAAGACTGAGTCCTGGGGTTCCTACACCTGCTCTGGGAGGAAACACTGGTATTCAGTCAAGAGCTGCCAGGCCACAAAGATGCCAGGAGGAACCCGATACTCCATATGTTAACCTAAAGCACAAGACACTGGGTTGCTGGCTTAGTCAATAAACGCTGTCTCACAAGTATAAGAAGCTGAGTTTAATCCCAGCAACCATGTAAAGAGCCAGCCATGGCAGTGCGCTTCCAACTCGAGAGCTCGGCAACCAGAGGCAGGAGCATCCTTGAAGCTCCCTGGCCAGTCAGTCTAGCTGCATCAGTGAGCTTTGGGTCCTAGGAATAGACCCTGTCTCAGAACACAAGATGGATGACTCCTGACAAGAAGACTCAAGGATGAAGTCTGCCCTACACACACACACACACCACACACACACACACACACACACACACACACACACACACACACACACACGAGTACCCACATACACATGAACACACTCATATCCTCCACACAGACATGTGCAAACATGAAAAAAGTAAATTTTAAAAAGTACTTTAAAGTAAGAGATTGGGGTACAGTCCAAATGTCTATAATACATATTTTGTGATTCTGTTTTTAATTTATTGACAGATTTACTGTCCAATAGCAATCACTTCAAATAACAGGTTTTTTTTTTTTTTCAAGTGAACTGATGTTCAGTATAATAACAATTCTACCAGAGTCTTCATAGTCTGGACACTATTGTTTAAAACAACATGGAAAGCATCCCCTCGGCTTCAACATACCATCACTGCAATCCATCACCGAGTTTCTATCTCAGTGAACCAACAGCACAATTGCTCTTCTGCTTCCCTTTGTGTTACTGTGATAGAACACTGTGACCAGAGCCACTTAGAGAAGGGGAGGGCTTACCTTAGAGCTCATAGCCCATCTCTGACGAATGTGAGGGTAGGAACTCAAGCAGGGACTTGAAAGAAAATCGTAGAAGGCTGCTGCTGCTGCTGCTGCTGCTGCTGCTGCTGCTGCTAACTGGCTGGCTGGCTGGCTCATTGACTTGCTCACACATAAGCTTGCGCTTAGCTAGCTTTCTTATATGACGCAAGACCATTGACCTAGGAATGGTGCTGCCCACAGTGGGCTGGGCCCTTCTATATCAATTAATAATCAAGACAAACCTCCACAGATGTGCCCACAGGTTATGTGAGCTAGGTAATTTCTCGAAAGAGACTTTCTCTCAGATGACTCCAGGCTGTGTCAAGATGACAATTAAAACTCATCAGGACAAAGCCCATGGAAAAATTCGCCACTGTAGAGTGCTCTTCTGCAGTTTGATCTCATGGAGACTCTGATGTCTGTTTTTCAAATGAGATAAATGAGCTTATTACACAACATTTTGTTATCTAAATTGAACTATACTATATAAATATCTGAAGGAGTTATATGGCAAACTTCAAAATCTGTTAATCATTTGTAACAATGCCACTAAACACCATATTTCTGCATTTGTTTTTCATGATACTTATTTTATATATGCGAAAATGAGTTTCTGAAAAGTTGCCCATGGCCACTTTCTGTGATGGAGGAGACAGACGGAGCCAGGACTTGGCCTTGGGACTCTCGATCTTCAAGCCAGTTCTCACAGATGAAGTATCACGAGTTCCATAAATGCCTACTTCAGTACCTACTCTTCTAAAGACCCCTAAGTTCCTCAGATCCATGTTTCATTACTAAAACTTGCCCCTTACAATTTTTCAATTTTTAAATCACTGATTATAATATGCAAAGCTATGCAAATTTTATTCCAAACAGAAAGGGCTACATAGTCATTACTGATAAGAAGATAACTACATGAGGAATGTAAAGTAAGTAAGTCTGAGATTTTTTTTTTCTTACTAGTTCATACCAACACCTAATCTGGGCCTTATGTTAGCACTGAGAAAAAGTATCTCAAAGAAAAAGTATTTCAGACGTTAGCATGGTCCTTAAGGACCACATGGTCTGGGTAAGGAAGAAACAGTTAAATCACTATAATGACATGTCATATCAGTTCTACTGTAAATGCAATGCTAAATCCTGTAGAAACAAAATGATGCCTCAAGAGAGTAATTCTGGGGGGTGGGCACCCCACAAGAGAAGCCTTTTGGTGTTGGCCTTTCTAACTGCTGGTATTTAATACTATCACAAAGCAGATGACTTAACTATTTGGATCACTGCATAAGGTCGCATTTCTTCCCCTCTCTCTCCACAATACATTCTCTACAGCCTGCTCCTAGGTGGACTCTTGCAGCCCAGCCACCACCACTCTTAATATCCTTTGGCATAATGAATTTGAGCTAGTTCTTACTAAGGGCAAAAAAAAAAATGGGTCTGGGGGTTCCAGGTGGAGGGGGTAGTCTTACATTTGAATGATAGGGTACGTTTTTTTGTTAAAAAAAAAAAAAAACTACATAGAAGAATAATTTTGACATAGGCAAGCATAGGAGACCCTACTCTACCCAGTGACACGGCTCTGGGATGCTCCCTTTTAGCAACATGCAGAAGTTAACTCCCGCAAACATTTCTTCCTCTACATGTTGGAAAAACAGGAATCAGCCAATTCCAACAGGAACCGTATAGCTTGTTTTGAAGAAGTCTTTGGAAAAAGCATTCCCTGCCATTTGTCAAGGCTGCTAACTCCCAGAGCTGTACAAGGAGAAACTCCAGTGTGGTGCCTCACATGCCTCCAGGAGCTGCTCTGCTTTGCCCCCTGCACAAGATCAGAGACTCCAGGTAGGATTCTAAGAGTTAAAAATCTCCAAACCCAACTATGAACGGTAAACATCTTTTTTTAATGTCAACGGGCAGCAAAATATCTCAGTGGGTAAGGAGATTTGCCACCATGCCTGATAACCTGAGTTCAATCCCTGAGATTCACATGGAAGAAAGAGAAAACCAAGACCTGCAAGTTGTCCTCTCTGATCTACACTCACACACACGCATGTGCACACACACAAACACAGTTTTAAATTTTTTGATGAAAATGAATGATGTTTTCTATTTACCCTTAAAAGGATCATTTTTAAGCTTTCATGGGACGTATCAGCATTAAAGGGCGATTATAGGATGTATTCTACAGACTGAAATTACAGGTATGAACAAGAAAAAAAAAAAAAAAAGATAGCCAATGCTGATTCCATACTTAGACTATGTCATTTCCCGCTGAAAACTTATATAACACTCTGTCTCCTTTGGGGAAAAAGAAAGTGCACTTTCTTGATGATAAAACTGATGCTTAGGGACAGGAAGACCTTTGCAAAGACACCTTGCCCTTCGAGTCTGGGCACTCTTGAAACCAGAAGGGTCCTTTTGTGCCGCACAACACACTCACCAGATTGGGACAGGACTTTAAACAAGAAATATGTTCACACAGCCCTTGTCAGGGCAGTCTTCCATTGCTGTGGGGCTGCTCTGGGTGAGCCCCTGCTTAAACTCTGCCCCCAACCCTAGCCGAACACAAGGAAAGCACCTAAAAGAACCGACAGCTGAGCAGACCTTTCAGCACACATAATCACGGCTCATGATTGTCTTCACAGGTAGGTGCAGGCAAAGGCAGGTCTTTAGAATAGCGCCACTATCCATTTAAATGCTCAAAGCCATGTCTGGTAGTGAAGGCGTATGATCTAGGTCCTGCGCATCATGTCAGAACCGAAACTCACCAGTATGGTGAGGCAGAAGGGAAGACCAAAACCAGTTGGTTGGCTTCAAAGAGCTGAATCTGCTGCCTAACTAAGTTCTTTTCTTCCTCAGTGGTTGCCATGGTACCATGCAGAGAGAATCACAGATGGAAGGCAGGAGAGAACAAATTTGTGACTTTCTGTCTTGACCCTTCCATGGTGATGAAATCACGGCCCTCATTCTGGGATGGCACAGAATCGCTGCCAGTGTCTTGAAAAAGTCTGCAGAATTTGGGAGAAAATTGTCAAGCAGTCAGTAGGAGACTATATTTTAAATTCTTTCAGGGCAGTTGGTGGGGGCAAGCAAGATGGGTCAGTGGGTAAAAGTCCTTGTCACTAAGCCTGATGATTTGAGTTTAATCCCCAGGACCTGCATGGTGGAAGGAGAGAACCAGCTCCTGCAAGTTCTCTTCTGACCTAAACACACACACACACACACACACACACACACACATACATACTCTCACACACATATACACACATACTCACACACATATACACACATACTCACACACACATACACACATACTCACACACTCACACCATGGCAGTCACTCACAAGAAGGGAGACAGGGACACACACACACACACACACACACACACACACACACACACACACACACACACACACACACACACACACACACACCATGGCAGTCACTCACAAGAAGGGAGACAGGGACATACACACACACACACACACACACACACACACACATACACACCATGGCAGTCACTCACAAGAAGGGAGACAGGGACACACACACACACACACACACACACACACACACACACACACATACACACACCATAGCAGTCACTCACAAGAGGGGAGACAAGGACATACACACACATACTCATACACAAAAGAAAATAAATAAGAGTGAGCTTTATTAGTTTCAAATATTGTGCACATCCAATTCAGATTTACATGAGTATGAAAAACAAACCCAATTAAAATGAAGAATGGCCCCGCATTGTAATATACAGGAAACACACATTCATTTTGATGCATAGACATCAATCACTCCATTCTATGACACAGGCAGTTTGACTCAGTGAAAAGTGCAATAATGTGCATACTGTTTGCTGAGCATTTAGAACACAGCATAAGTTTGACACGCATATTTTTTTCATTATTTCTGACTGCAACTCTTTCAGATGCAGTGTAAGATTATCCCACTTTACAAATGGAGACAGAGTTAGAAGAGAGTAACCTTTACCTTAGGATCATACCACTGCAAGAGAGGACAGCCCCGCCCCACGCCGCCCTCCAGCTGCAAGGCCCTAAGCCAGTGGTTCCCCAACCTTCCTAATACTGCAGCCCCTTAACACAATTCCCGTGTTGTGCTGACCCCCAATGATAAAATCATTTCATTGCTACTTCCTAACTGTAATTTTGCAACTGTTACGAATAGTATTGTAAATATCTGATATGCAGGATCTCTGATATGCGACTCCTGTGAAAGGGTCCTTTGACCCTAAAGGGGTCACAGGTTCAGAACCAGTGCCCTGAGCCCTTCCTAACTGCACAAGCTGGGCACTGGTAGGCGTCGAGGGCTGAGTCCTCTTCATCCAAATTTCTACCCACTGCCAGTGCTTCCTTCCTTTCAATCTCACTGGGACCAGATAAGGATTCAGTGAATCATGAACAGTTGAAAATGTGGGCTCAGCGATGACAAGAGCTAAACAAAAGTATTCATAGTTTGGTTAAATGCACTCGGGATTTTAACCCACTCCCTCTGTTTTTAAAAGAGATCTTTTTTCTTGTCTCTTGCTAGAGCCATCACAAGGGATCTCTAAGGACCAGCCTTGTGTTGTTACTTGATATGACAAATGTCTGCAGCGTTCATCTTTCCTCATTCTCCCAGTCACCGTTATCATGGGAACTGTGACCCCGCATTGAGGAGACCAGTCTTTTTTTTATAAAGGAATGAAGCAAGAAGCCAATGGGTAATAACCAGGAAACATAACAACTTCAACACACCAAGAAATGTGGAGAAGAGAGATTTTTTTCCTCTAAGCTGAAGAAATTCTCACATTTAAGATCCATTGTCAAGCGGCTCCACCCCAGAGCGCAGCTCGGCCCATGCCTAGGAGACCCAGGCATCAGCTGTGGTCTTTTCTCTTTCCTCTCACTCCCCTGGCACTGCAGGGGAGCTGTCACTGATCCCATACTCTCTGGTGGTCTAGATTTGCAGAGAGATATCAGAAGAGAATTTAATCAGCCAGCACACATGCAGCTCAGGGACTCTCAATTATTTGCCCTGAGAGCTTCAGAAGCAGAAGATTGACAACATGTAAGTTGTTTCTGTTGGCCCAGCAAGAACTCATTATCTCAGCACAATCGTTGATGTTCATGGCTTAAAACATACAAACAAGGGTGTGGTGATTTTTCATCTCTAATAGGGTTGCTGTACAGAGCTCTGATTTCCCCTCTCCACTGAATTGTCAGATGGGAAGTCAACCCAAGTGTATAATGGGGTGCCTTTTTCTTTTCTTTCTTCCTCTCCTTCTGCCAAACTTGCCTTTGCTTCTAATTCTCAGAAGTATCAATTAACAATGCATAATTTTAATAGAGCACTTGCAAGCACGGGGATCGTGCTGTAAAAATTAGTTGTCTGGCGCTGATTTCCTGTAGACATCGTCACTCAATGTTCTAGTCTCTTCAGAGCCACCACTAGCCTTCCCCAAGATTCAAGACAGGCAAGATGTGAGTAACCTGCCCACGTGGTCTGCAGGTGTATGGGTGGGTGATTTGGAATATAAATTCTTAGGAAGAAAATGATCGGTTTCGGCTTTAGTCAAAATTCTTGGGAAACTTTCAGAGATCTGAATTTAGTGATTTAATTAAACAAGGTGTGAATGATGATTTCCCACAACGATGGTACCTAAGGCCCAATCCCTTGTTTAATGCCAAACTCTGGAAACGGTGCCCATTTTATAAGTCAAGGAGGATCGTGTGTCACCATTTGATAATGGCCAGACAGGTGGGTAAAGCCTCTAATCTCTGCCCCAGAAGGCTGAATCAAAAGGACAGCAATTTCAGGGCTACAGAGCAAGTTCAAAGCTAACATGGACAGCTTAATGGGCATTGTCTCAAAATAAAAATTAAAAATGTGTGGGGACATAGCTCAGTGGTAGACCACTTGCCTGGCATGGATGAGGCTAGATCTTCAAACCCCAAAACTATAAAACAAAGAAACGAGGAGATTCCAAATGATGTTGCAAATGCCACAGATGACACTTTTAAATCTTTAGATCAGAGTATTTGATAACAGTATTTACTTTAGAATAAGGGAACATGAGTTTCTGGTGTGTCCCTGACACTTTTTGAGTTGAACACACTCCAGGCCAAAGTTTTTCTGCAACGACATCATGAGGATCATCTCTAAGGTTCTTTGATTTTAAAACAAAGAGTTTAGAAGAATTCATACAAAGATGAGAAACTCTAGCCCCACCCCCAAAAAAAATATTTTCATATATATGTGTTCAGTAAATACAGAACACCTGGGCATGCTAGGTTAGTAAGTGTGCACTATGCAACATGGCAGCCATTTGACACAAGTAACCATCGATTACTTGAGATGCAATGTATCAAAGACACATTGGACTGCCATGACTTAGGAGGAAGAATAATTGCAAACCATCTCATTTGTAATTTTGTACTGATTGCATATCGATATGATACTGTGTATGAACAGCAGAGTAGACAAAAATGCATCATTAAAATTCATTTCCCTCTTCTTTTTATTGTTGCTGATGGGGCTACCAGAACACTTTCAGCTATCTACATGGCTTATATTTCCTTGCCATCAAGTAGTACCAACGTAGGTCTTGGTTGCTTGGCAACAAATTAACTTAAGAAGTTAAATTCAAATAGAAACCAGGGAAGAATAAGAGCAAACAGACAGATAAATAATTAATTTCAAATTGGTTTTTTAATGTATAAAGATTTAAAAAAAAATGAGAAATCATACTAAAATGTTTTTCTTCAGATGGGTAGATAGGAAAGTCCTTTAACAGAGATGGCATTGAGTTGAGACCACAGTGAGTCATGGTCACTGTATAGGACTCTGGAAAAAGAGTGGCGTGGACACAGGGAGGACACTTGAAGATCCTGAGGTGGGGCCAGTCTTGGAACATTTATGTGTACTGACCCTTGAAACATTAACGTTTATAAAATATTACCAGACGCATTAACTACCTTGCATAATGGATTGATGGTTTGGACACTGCCCCAAGTCATTATTTCATGTAATTGTCACAGTAACTCTTGGAATGCCACATTGTCTACTCTACAGAGAACTGTACAGATCAGTATTTGAGGGGCCTGCCTGCAGAAGGCCAGCATATAGGAAGCAGTGGGGATAGAGGGTCTCTGTCTACATACAAATCTAGCATGCCTTCTGTCTGTCTGTCCTCTTCCTGTCTTCACCCAAGCACACACTAAGTGTCTTAGTCAATGTTCTATTGCTGTGAAGAGACATCATGAAGACAGCAACTCATAAAAGAAAGCATTTAATTAAGACTTACTAACAGTTTCAGAGGTTTAGGTGATTGTCATCATGGCAGGGAGCATGGCAGCATGCAGGTAGACATGGTGCTGGAAAAGTCATTGAGAGGTCTACATCTGGATCCATAGGCAGCAGAAAGAGAGAGACTGGGCCTGGCTTGAGCTTTTGAAGCCTCAAAGCCCATCCCCAGTAACAACTTCCTCCAACAAGACCACACCTACTCCAACAAGGCCACACCTCCTAATCCCTCTCAAGTAGTGCTACTCCCTAATGACCAAGCATTCAAATATATGAGCCTATGGGGCCATTCTCATTGAAACCACCACACTAAGTGAACAAGACTTCTCAGCAGATTTGTGATGTCTCTGCCAATCTTTTCCCGAGCTTCTCCCCACACTGAGGGGAGAGCTGGGTGAACACTCAAGCTCAGCTTGCTTCTAGTCAGTTACAGCAGCCATTCATTTCCTACATCACACAGCTGATTAATGGGTTGTTGGTTTCCAGCTAACTCTGCAGCAAAAGACACTCATGACTGAAGCTATCTACTGTGTGAACATTTCCTGGGAAGAGAACAAACAAATGTCTGTTCACCCTAGACATGCAACCAATGACAGACTAAAGAAGTGACTCCACTCTGGTCTAGCCTGGTAAATGACGGGGCTAGCAGTGGTTACTTACAAAAGCATGGGAAACTACTGGGCAGCTACAGCACTGAATAAAAGTCTTCCCCAGAAACTGTTAACCATTTACATATCCTTGGGAAAGGGTGAGGCCTCGCAAGCCTGGGCCTCTTTCTCGATGGGTGATTGATAGGCCCACTCAAATGCAGGCTCCTGTGGGTCACCACAACTCCCTAGCTCTCAAGAGAGCATCAGCTACATCAGCCTTCCCAACACTACCTAACAGATTTTCCATTCTCCAACCAATTGTTTCCCTGAACCACGAGAGGGAAGTTTCTCTTCCCTGTCTCCCTCTGCTCCTCTGGGAAGAATAGGTGTCAGCTAAGTTCCCCTGGGCTCCAGGGGGAAGTTGCCTTTTGTTTCCTAATAATTAGCTGCAGAGTTAAATACACTTGAGAGAAGAAACCAAAAATATTTGAGACCTAAGGCCTGGGGATCCGCACATTTCTTCAGATTCATGGAGCTCAGAGCATCCAGTGGCCTGCAGGTCCCAGAAGTACTAGATCTGTAGTTACCCCGGTGCCCACCTAGCTCACAGCCTCCCCACAGCTCCCTGTGTAATTCTTGTGCCTGGGAGCCAAGGCAAGGTGGTCTTTGTAGACGATAGCATCATAGTCTTCAGTCGATAAGATTTCCAAAGAAATTATTTTCCTGGTCCGAATGACTTGCCCTTCGGTCGCTGGCTTTTGGGAGTGGCAGGCAATCACTGTCACTCCCTGGACCACAAAAGGGAGGGTGAGTTTGTACAAATGCAGCCAGCGCCATCAGTGATTCTCAAATTAGGGACACTCGGTCTCCCTCGGGCAGCACACCATTGTTCATTTTAGCAAGACGGGATGAAGCACTCACTCGGTTCCTTGTCTCCCCCTCTTAAATATTATTGGAGATTAATTTTATTCATTACAGTCTCCCGATGTTTAGTAAGCATTCTGTTTATGGTTCAATACGACATTAGGGAGAAAGCTTAGCAGTGCAAGTTTGGAAAGCAAAGAGACTTGAGTTTGCGTCATCTCAGCTCTCTGGCTTACAGCTTGCATGATACTGAACCACAAAACTTTGACCTTCACTAAGTCTCAGTTGTGTGGAAAAAGGGCATGAGAACACCTGCATTAGGGACTGATGTCAAATTAAACTGAGGCAAGTCACTGCCAGCCTGCTATGGCCCTCAGGCATCATTAATTAAAGTGATTATCTATCCTTTGTTTCATCTCTTGTTATAGTTACCTTCAGCTGTCAACTTGACACAAACCCAGACTTGCCTCAAAAGAGGGTACCTCAGTTGTTAATTAATATAGGAGGGCCCAGTCCACAATGGGTGGTACCATCCTTAGGCAGACGGACCTTGGCTGTAGAAAAATGGTAGCGAACATAAGCCTGAAAGGGAGCCAGCGAGCAGCATCCCTCCATGATCTATTATGCTTTAAGCTCCTGTCTCTAGGTTCCCGCTTGAGTTCCTGCCTTGACTGTCCTCAGTGATGGACCAGTACATAGAAGGATAAGCCAGATAAACCCTTTCTTCCCCCGCCCCCAGTCATTTACAGTGAGTGTTTTTATCACAGCAAGATAGAACAAGATAGAAAAGCAAGATAGAACACCTTATATCTGATACGTTTCTGTAAATTAGATCCTCCTTACCCAATAACCCAATGAAATCACATTTCCAACACCTGTCACCAAAGGGGCAAACTCTGAACCATCTCTCATGACAAAGAAAGGCTCCTTTCGCTGGGAAAATCCCCAGGTGCTCTCATCAACTGAAGCCACTTCAACTAAGTGGAATCATGGGCTGGGGAGCTGGCTCAGCAGTTAGAGCACTGGCCACTCTTGCAGGTAGGTTCAGGTCCCAGCACTCACATGGCAGATCCCAACTGACTGTAACAACTCCAGCTCCAGAGAATCCAGTGCCCTCTTCTGGTCTCCGTGAGTACCTGCACACTAGTGTGCAGACACATACACACACACATACACATAAGTAAAAATATAAAATAAATGTTTTAAGTGAAATCATTAGTCTGCTAAAAGGTCCATAGAGAATATCCTACTACCTTTAAGTATAAGAATCTTGGGCCTTTAGATGCGGCTTTTTCTCCACAGATAGAGTACACACACAGGTGGTGAACTTATTATAATGAAGCCATGAAGACTGGCTACTTCTGGAAATTTCTGCCTGCTTCAGAGGTCATTTCCCTGTCAGTCAGAGGAAATGTTTGAGAAATAAGACATGATTAGAAATGAGGATGGGTAGGAAATGCCATAGAAGTACAGCTTCAAGCATTGTATGGCTGAACACAAAGTAATTCCTTAGTTAGTACTGACTATTTCTGAGGATTTTCATAGGCTTCCATAATAGCCAGAGAAAAGGAATGAAGGAATGAAGGAAGGAAGGGAGGAAGGGAGGAAGGAAGGAGGGAGGGAGAGAGAGAGAGAGAGAGAGAGAGAGAGAGAGAGAGAGAGAGAGAGGGAGGAAGGAAGGAAGGAAGGAAGGAAGGAAGGAAGAAAGAAAGAAAGAAAGAAAGAAAGAAAGAAAGAAAGAAAGAAAGAAAGAAAGAAAGAAAGAAAGAAAGAAAGAAAGGAAGGAAGAAAGGAAGGAAGAAAGGAAGGAAGAGGGAGGGAAAGGCAAAGAAAAGAAAAGCTTAAGAAAGAAGTCTGAGAGCATGCTTCTCCTCTAATTGGATGAGTGGCCCCAGTGAGTGTGTTTTCCTGTCTTGAGGAAGTGTGTGAATTTGTCCAGACTCCAAAACACCTACTTTATTCAAAGTGACTGATACAACCTTTGGTCATCTGCCAAAATGTTTCTCATGCTTCTTTCCATTCTATATCATAGTCCATCCATCAACTGCAAGTGGCCTTCTGTAACTCTTCCCAAAGTTTTCAAGAAGCATTTGACTGTAGTTAAAAATTTGAGAGGGAGTAAAAAGCTTTTAGTCTAGTTGAAATTAGATTGAAGAGGGGGCTGGAGTTAGAGAAACCCTTCAAAATGAGCATCAAGAGTGGTAGTTCTCAACTTGTGGGTCACAACACCTTTGAGTCAATGTGTAACAATGAAAATACATCCTCCACATCAGATAATTACATTATGATTCATAACAGCAGCAAAAATATGGTTATGAAATAGCAACAAAAATAATCTTATGGTTTGGGGTCACCACAACATTAGGAACTATATTAAAGGATTGCAGCATTAGGAAGGTTAGGACCACTGATCAAGAGCAATCATATAAGATGCTTGGACATGGCGCCACACTTGGGCCCTCATCTAAGCCTTCATGTCATTTGGGGAATTTAATTAGGTGTATTCTATAAGCTTCAGGGGAGCCTAGAATCCCCTCTCTTGGATTGCCTGCTGGGTCTTTTCTCACTGGTGTCTCCCAGTGGAGTCAGCTGTGTCAATTTCTCTGGAATTCTGCAAGCTCTCCTTTGCAAAAGCATTCTCTCTTTGCTAAAGCATTCACTTATATCCCATGCATAAATGTATAGGCGTCTACTTACAGTTATACTAGTAACATTTTTTAGAAACCATTATTCTTTAATACAGCCTTTAACAGGGCAACACGGACCCTGGGGACCATATATCTAAAGACCCACCTGACTCACAGGAACAAAAACCAGTCCACTTAGAATGGAGACCGCTTCCTCTAGTAGCAGTCTTCTAGTAGGATTTTCAGCCTACAGCTCTTAGTGTCAAAGAACATGGGCCTCTAATTTCATTTTAAGAAAGTCGTTCTTCTTGTTTCTATGTCTGTCTTTATGTTCCTTTTTCTTTTCAGGTTGATTGGCTCGGGGCCAAGTGATTTCATTGATAAGTTCCTTAGTTAAATCCTCCTATCAGATTTAGGTTCCAGATCCTGGAGGAGCATCCATCATGGGTACATAGGAAGTGCTCAGCTGACCTGGCTTATCAACCTTGTCTGTCTGCCTTCCAGGTAGCTTTGGTGTCTTCTCATCTCACACCTTTGTATCTAGGTTTAAAAAGATCTTACAATAGTTTTCAAGGAGATCCATGAGAGCGGGGGGGGGGGGGGGGGGCAGTGACAAAGGCCGAGAGTGTGATTTCAAATGTGGAAGAAACCTTCAGTTTCACTAGTCCAACCTTTTCATTCTCCTGTGGGAAATGATGGGGCCGCAGACAGCATGACTATCTAATGACACTGTACCTAAGAGGTAGCACTGAAATGGGTACCCCCAAATCTCATGATTCTCACTAGCAAACATTCTTTTCACAGTCCCTTTGACTACTGCAGGGATACCTCAGATCCTTGTGCCAAGTCTAGACCTCAGGGATCCCTGTCATAGAAAATTTGGTAGACTGGGCACCGTAAACTGAAAGGACCCCTCCCCCTGGCATGAAAAGACCTGTGATCACAAGCCGCTGTGGCCCTTCAGAAAGTGGTCAGCAACATCCCAGAGCTCTTGCTTTCTAATTGGTTAAGTGATTCTTAAACCAGCTCTCACATCCTCTTTACTTGTGAAAAGAAAGGCTAAGAAGAAAGGGATACTGATGTGGGAGATGTTGAGCCTACTGATTTTCATATTCCATCAATCTAAAAGACAAAGCACAAAGCACACTGGGTACCAGGGGTACCCACCAAGTGATGAGAATACTTCCATCTCACAGATGTGCTAATTAGGCTAACATCAGCTTTTGTAAGGGGTAAGGATGCTGTGTTGTTTTAAGGTTGATCACCTACCCCACTTGTTTGCCTGAAAGTCTCACATTATAGAGAAACTTTAATCAAGCCAAATAGACAGTTGGTCACCCTAAAATACAATACTTGCCCCCAAACTACAGTTTGGATCACTGAGACATTATATCCATTATAGGAAGTTAAAAATGCTTTTGAGGTTGAGGAGGCTGGAGGGATGGCTCAGTGGTTAAGAGAACTTCCTGCTCTCACAGAGGACCTGAGTTCAGTTCCCAGCACCCAGCCAGCATCTCATAACCACCAGGGTATCCAATGCCACCATACTCTGGCCCTCTCCGGCACCTACACACAGATGTACATCAAAGCATAAATAAAAAGTAAAAATAAAAACTAAACAAATATTCAAAATGTTTGAAATTTAGAATCAGTTGACACAGGGAAAGTTCACAAGGCTCCATCTCTAAATGCAGAGTGTAGATATGACAGGATGAAAGGATAGATTATTAAATCTACTTTTAAAGAGCAACTACTTGTTTGAGATGTTACTACATTGCTATAGATTTTAGTTTATTGATACAAAATTAAGGTTAATTTGGTTATACTGCATATATATTTCTACTCTTGTTTAAGGTATTATGTTTATGCAACTCATTTAAAATTGTAATATATAATTAAGGAATACAGATTAATAATTAGTCATCTATGATAATCAAATTTATAGTCATATTAGTTAAGTTTTCTCAGTATACATAGATATATTTCAATTTGGTAGATAATCTTCAAACACTTCAAAGACCTACAGAATATGGCATTTAAAATGTTTTAAGAGCTTAGACTTTTCTGGACATTGAGACATGTCTGCTCTTGGCAGCACCAATCTATTTTAGAGAAGATGATGGGCATCAAAGAAACTCCATATGGAGTTTGCTTTCTTTATGCTAAAAGTTAGCCATTTGGGCAAGAAACTGCTCTTGCCTAGACTGCTTGACAATCTGTTGTATAAACTGGACATATATAACCCATAGGAAAATGACCACTGAATTTGCCAAAATAAGGAGAAATGATTCTTCAGTTTCCTGCTTCACTGAGAAGACCACCGGACATTCTGCAGGACACAGGGAGAAGCAACTTTGCCAATAGGTGAGACAATACTTCAAAATTTCCTGCTTCACTGAAAAGACTACCAGAGACTCTAGATCTTAAGATGGATGCCCCAATGTTGCAGAGAACTTTGGATGACTGTCCAGGAAGCCAGATGTCTCTGTCATTTCTAGAATTATGGAAGCTACTTGCAATGCACTTCCTGTTTACTTAGGTAATATTATATCCTTCTGGGGTCTTTGATGTAATTGAAGACTAGATGGTTATAATTTTCCTTGGTTATGATAAAAGATAAATTAGATATGAAACTTTAGACTCACAAATATAGGATAAATGATAGAATATTTTCTTTAATTTTGCCAAATACAAATAGACTAGATATTGTAACTGTAATTCTGGCTTGATAACTGTTCTGTTACATGTAATTTAACTATGTTAAAGTTAAAATCTTCCATTTTGATTAGACAGTAAAGGGGAAGTGCTGTGGGATGTCTTTCTGTATGCTGTGAATGTGTGTTGCTCTGATTGGTTGATAAATAAAGCTGCATTGGCCTATGGCAGGGCAGGATAAGGTTAGGCAATGCATTCAAACTGAAGATGAAATGAAGAAGAGTGGAGTCAGGGAGATGCCAGCCTGCTGCCCAAGGAGCAACAAGATGCCAGCAGACTGGTAATGCCACAGCCACGTGGCAACATATAGATTAATAGAAATGGGTTGAGTTAAGTTATAAGAGATAGCTAAAAAGAAGCCAGACCCATAGGCCATACAGTTTGTAAATAATATAAGCATTTGTGTGTTTACTTGGGACCAACTGGCTGTGGGATGCAGGTGGGAGAGATTCGTCCTAACCGAGGAACCAGGCAAGACTGGGGAAACTTCCAGTTACAATAGTTGATACAAGAAAAAGCTCACAAGGCCCCACCACTAAATGAAGAGTTTCAGGATATCAGTGGTTGCTGAGAGATGGAGAATCAGTCTTCTCCAGGAATGAGCCCCCTGAAAGATTATCCAATCCCAAGCAGTCAACCCTAAATATGTATGTATGTGTATATGTATGCACATACATATGTAGCAATAATAATTAAAGAATAAGAGGCCATAAATTTGAGAAGAATTGTGGAGATACAGAAGAAGTTGGAAGGGAGGGAGAAACATTAAATATAGTACTTATATATAAAATTCTCAAAAATAATTTTAAAAAACACTTCAGGGGCTGGAGAGATGGCTCAGCAGTTAAGAGCACTGGCTGCTCTTCCAGAGGTTCTGAGTTCAATTCCCAGCAACCAGTTGTGGTAGCTCACAACCGTCTATAGTGGGATCTGATGCCCTCCTCTGGAATAAAGTCATATGTGCAGATAGAGCACTCATATACAGAAAATTTAAAAAATAAATCTTTTTTACAAAGCACTTCAAATACATGTATTAAAACAAAATAAAGTAGAAATTAGTCACTACCCCCTGTAAATTTCACCTCACTTCTCTGAGTTCAGGTGCCTGTGATAAATGTGGGTCAAGGCTTTAAAATACATACTTCTGCCTGTGCTGGCCATCAGTTTCCTTCCCACTTCATAGAACACAGTTCAGGGCAGAAACTCATGGTCATAGTCGAGTGGACCAGAAAAGAGGCAAGGCAGAAAGATTCAAAACATCACACAATGCTATTAGAGCTGCTCTGTACCAGCCAACCAAACAACAGCTTGCATCACGGCCATGTGGCACACGGGTTACCAGGCTTTTGGGAGCTAGTAGCCAACCTATCATTTTATGCTATGTCCCCCAAATCTAAGATGTACAGAGAGCCACAGCCACTGATTTTGGACAATGCAAAACAACCTCCTACATCTGCTGCTAAATACACCCCATCAAACTCTAGGACCTTGAAACGTATTGTTTCAACTCTCCTCACTCTAGTTAGTTTGTTTGGTCAAGGCTTAGTGTATGAGTGCTCTTGACCAAGAGGAGAAGGAATGTCATACTCCATACTCTAATCCATTCTGCTAAAGAACTAGAGTCAGGAGTGGTTGTGATCTGCCAGGTGAGTGCTGGCAACTAAGCCTGGGTCCGCAGTAATAGTAGAAAATGTTCTTAACTACAGAGCTGTTGCTCCAGCCACTCCATAATCCTTTCAGATCAAACACACTTATGCCCACATGGAGCTAAACACACTTTTAAATCTGAGGAGGTATACAAGCAAGGGAAAATGACAGATGTAGTCCATTTACTAAAATAATCAATAGTGCCACCCGGTGATTCTGTACATTCACATCTCCTTAAAAGCAATGATCCCTACATACCAGAGTGGATTGTGGGCTGCAGTGGCGGGGGGTTGGGGGGGGTGCTGGCGGTGCAAAGAAAGCCCTGTCGGACTATGCAAATAATTGATGAATCTAAAAGACCAGAAGAAGCATACTACTCATCTATAAAAGTAAACCTAGTAACTAATTCACCGCACATTTTGTCATGCTGCATATGTCTATGGTGTGTCTTGAAAAAAAAATGTTCTGTTACGTTTTATTTTTAAAAATAGTATTGAGCAATTTCTCTGAATGAAGCATGTACACATTCTGGGATTGTTCATTCATTGTCTCTGGGCAACTTCACATGGGCAGCACTGGCTACACAGTCTGTGTTCTATGCACAAAGTCTTAAGGATGTTACAAACTTGACCAGTGTGGTTCACAGGTAGACTCACAGCCACTACCCTTGTTGAACCAAGAAGAGGGAAGTTCGGAGACTTGCCCAAGGTCAACAGTAAATTCCAGGGCCATAATGACAACTCAGACCGTCTAGCCATAGTCATCACTGCTCCCCCTTCGACAAGCCTATACCATCATCTGTTCCCAGACACCTTCAAGCCTCCTGAGCATCCCAGTGGACTCTCCACCTGAAGAGTTCTTCCCTGCCGGCATCATCTCATCCTTTCCCTTGAATCTTCCATACAAAATCCATCATGATTTGCAATGACGTCATTCACTAATGGTTTGTTCCTTTCCGATGCCTCAGTATTAATAAAGAATATTATTTCCACGAGCATTATTTCCATGAGTGCCTTCTCTGTCTTGTTCACTGTAGCATCCTTGATATCCAGCACAGCACTGGATTCACAGTTAAAAAAAAAAAATCAGTTAAATACTGCATGGGTAAGTGGGTAGGTGGAGAGCTAGATGGACAGGAAAGAATTTTCTATACAGTCTGGATGAGTCGCCTCCATGAGATGGCATTCCACTGAACTGAAGATATGAATAGTTGTAGGTTCAGGAAATACTATTATGGTCCTGGGCTGTCAAGGGGACATGGTCCTAGAAGAATCCATGACTGGATCTAATCTTAAGACATTTTACACATCCAGCTTCCAGCAAGTGGCAGTAGTCATTTTGCAATCACCAATATCAAAGACAAAATGCTATATCAAAGACAAAATACTACCTAGACCTTCACCATGCAACTAACAGATTCAAGTATAGACATGAGAGGGCTCAGCTGACAGAGGATCAGCTTTACATCCTCTCCCTCCCTCTCTGGTTCCAGATTCCTGACTCTAAACTTTATGCAACCTATATCGAAAAGTTTGGAACTGTATTGGGCAATTAGGTGTCCAATTATTTCTATCAACCTCCAAAATGATAGTGAAACTAGAAAAAGTATTAATCTTCAAAGCCTTATCACATAATTAACTTATACAAACTTCTAAATGAATAGATACCAGCCTAAAGAGCTGTAGTGAGCAGAAATGATTGCTACTAATCACTGGTGATACAGACCTACTCTGAGGTCACAGCTTCCTTTCCCAGTTCCAAATGTTAAAGAGGGAGCTCTCTTAAGCTCATAGCCTGCTCTTGAAGCACTCGCCAAAGCCTGCCATGATGCCTAGATAAACGCCAATGTATCCATAAAGTGACATCAATCAACTGGTAACTTAATTGCCAGAGTCTTGGAAGGAAACAGACAGGGTACTTCCGCTGGGTGATTTGAAGAGAATACAGCAAAGGAGTTTGTTGATGGAATTATTATGACCAAATCACAGCACAGGTTATCATCATGCTCCAAGACTAGCAACAGTTAGAGGTCTCTGGAGCTCCAGACATAAAAAGGCAAGAGGGGGTTGCTGGTTATGAGAACCACATTCCTAAATGGTCAGCTGTGGGCAGTAAGTTACACAGGCATGGCACATGATTGTGGCCTTCTTAAGGAGGAAGCTGGCTGCCTATGGCAACCACGGACAAGACAAAGACCATCCACTGATAACACTCCAACTGGAATCCAAAAGGCAAAGAGCATCTTTTCAGGATACAGAGCATGGAGGGAAAGTGGGAGATGGGTCGTGAAAACAGTCATCTTCTGTGGAACCCCTCAAGTAGTTGACAGGAAAGTGTCACTAAGGTGACCATCCTGTGCCAGGTTACCAATACTTGATCAGTATAACACCTAAAGTCCTGTGAGCTGGATGACTGATCATGCTAAGTGTTGCTCAGCTTATGCCTCCAAAACAGTCATCAGTGTTCATGGCAGGTCTACTGGAGTTCTCACTGGGCCTAGAAGAAGCCAAGCTATCAGAGGGGGAAATATAGGTGGAGGCACCACTTCTTTAGGAGGGAATCAATCAACCTCCATTCTGCTTCTAACATGGAGCCCTGAGCCAGGAGTGCTCACCGCACTCCTGTGTGTTCCCATGCCAACTTGAGCCTCCAGTTCTGAGCATTGTCCTCCTGCAAAACAAGAACCTGCAAATGGGCTGATGTTTGCGAAAGCACCGACCACAGAACATGAGAGACCAGAAGAGCTCTTAGTTTAACCCTGTACTGCCTATCTTTCTTGGGAGATTCACAAAGTGCACAGATAGTCTACAGTTTCTGAAAAGTTGGAAGGTAAGAAATGTGTGTGAGTCAACTCAACCCAGTCAGCTGAGCGTGAATCTTTTGTCCCAACCCCATGTCGTACCCTATAGAGACACACAGAAATGACAGTCCACAGAACGGACTTTGGAAAGTGCTAGAGAAGATGACCTCTGTGGCCCCTTAACCCTGCATTTTGCGACTCTGTGACCAGAGGCACGTGTGTATACATGGGATCTACATAACTATCTGTCAGTTAAGGACAGTTTAACCCTATGGTAATCAATATTACGCAGACAGCTGGCTCACCATTCAGGATGGAGTCTGTGGCCACTGAGTTAACTACCACGGATGGAGAGAGAGCAAACTTCGGGGATGTAATTGCTGAAACTCATCCAAATTTCTTTTTTTGAATGTATGGAGGTTACTGACATTTCACAAGACCCTATTAATTGCCTTTCCAGAATCATGATTGTGACAGGAGGTCCATACCAGCTGCTCCTAAATATAATGAGACTAATTTATAAATGTTCCCATGATGCACCGATTCTGAAGGAGCTCACTGTCAGGGGAAAGCTTCTCCTGCCCTCAGCTAATGACCTCCTTATACCATGAAGTAGAAAGATTGATAGATCTTGCAGTTTGATCCCTGTTCCTTTAACTGCGGGGCTCATGGTGATCACAGGATCTGAAATGCTGATAGGTGTAGAGAAATCGTGTTTTTTAACAGACTGGGAAGGAATTTGTTAAGGAAAACTGGCCACCACTCAAAAATGCACAGGAAACGGACAGCACGGGAAGCGTTTAGAAAAGAATCAAGGGAGTAACCACAAAATGTGTGTTTATGTAGCCAGCAGGGTCACAGGCACAACGGGATCCAGTGTGGCGATGTGTGGCTGTAAATACCCAGCCAGGGAGGGGGAGGGCACAAGAAATATTAGAAAAAAAAAATGAAAATTACAGTTTCTGTGCTGTTTTGCCACCCCAAATCTGTAGTTTACAATTGTTGACAATATTCAGGATTGTAAATCTTGCTGCAGCCCAGCCTGAGAAGATGACAGACTTCTCAACACCCAACACCTGAGTGTTGACTGAGAATCCCGTACACCCCCTGGGGTGGCTCTCCTTGTCCTGTCTTCATGCTGTCAGGACATCTGTATATTAGAATACCCAAGTTGTCACATGCCCCAAATTCCACTGCGCACGCCTCTAGGCTGTGAAAGATAACAGCATGTGTGAGAAGGCAGCTTCAGGGAGAAAGACGATGCATTTGGCACAAAACAAATTTGTTTTGTGGAGTGCAGAGTGATGCTGTTTTCCTTATGCTGTGACTCACCCACCCCTGGAATACAAAGGGATGATAACACCCAGCCAAGGGGAAAAAGATGATGATGATGATGATGATGATGATGATGATGATGATGATGCTCAAATCCTCTGCCGTTCCACTGACCTAGACAGCATCAATGATCTTAGAGAAGAAAGCACAACACAGAGGACGCAGGCAGTGAGCTATAGGCGCTAACACTGTCACCAAGAGGGACCATCCACACATTGTACATTGTTGTTACTTCATTGCCAGAACACGATAAAGAGAACAAAGGAATTCAAAATGATACATTGAGCTCATTTTTCCCCCTCTCACTTTTCTACTTTTGGGAAAGAAAGGAGCAGAGAGGAAAGCAGGGGGTGGAGCTGGGAAGAAGGGCCCAGTGACGAAAGTGCCTGGCTCACTGGTGTGAGGATCTGAGTTCCATCCCCCCAACCCCTGCATAAACACCCAGGCACATCAGCACAGGTTTGTCACACCAGCCCTGCCTGGGAAGGTTGAGACAGGAGGATCCCTCTGGCTGACTAGCAAGCTCAGGGCCAGCAAGAGATCCTGTCTCAAAGGAGGTGAACAGCATTCCTAAGGATGACATCCAAGGTTGTCACTTGGTGTCAATGTGTGTGCACACATATGCGAGCACAAACACACATGAGAAGTTGAGGAAGAGTCGCAAAGTACTCGTGGAGAAGGGAACAAGGCAGGTTTCTAATCAGACAGCCAAGCTGCGGCCCTAGACTGGTACTCTACAGACCTCATGCCTTGAGTGCTATGGACAAACACAAGATGTTCTTCAGTAGTTTCAATCCACTCCAAGGTCAAGAAATAGACTGAAGTCTTGTGAAACTAGACATGTTGACACAAAATGGATGAAAACATTGGTGTGGAAATCAAGTGGGCCTGGAAGTTTCCTCTTCGGTCCAGGGTGATCTTGGCCAAATGGCTGACATACCTTCTGCTTCAGAGGTTGCATGGAAGGCACGGGTGTCCCCTCCCACATCCATCTCCAACGTCAATTCAGAGTTGAGATGTTTTTAAACTGAGATAGGGTCTCCTCAGACAGCAGACAAATCAACGTGCTGTGGTTCCTGTTAGCCTAAAACCAAACTCAGCAGCACAAGAAAACTCCAGGCTCTCCACTCAGATTTTCTGCTTCCAAGTTCATTAAGCTAACTTAATACTTGTACATATAAGAATGGAGAGGTTGCTCTGGGGTTAACAGCACCTGTCTCTCTTGCAGAGGATCTGAGTTCAGTTCTCAGCACCTACAAGGTGGCTCATAACCATCTAACTATGTTTCTACATCTAACTATGTTTCTAAGGATTCAGACACCCTCTTCTGGTCTCCACGGACACCAGGCATACCTGTGATGCACAAACATACATGCAGGCAAGACACCCATACTTTATACTGTCAGGGGAGGAGGGGACAAATGTCACCCGAGAATAGAGGAGGAAATGCTCACACAGCCTGAGAAATCAAGACAGCGGTTCTGTTGCATCAGAATACTGTGAAATCCAAACCCACCCTTCTGATGTGGCATCCAAACATCCGCTCTGTGGACCAGAACTCAAAATCGATGATGTCGGTCAGCTATTTTTGTCAGTCTTTTTCCTCTGAGTTTTTTTTTGTTTTTTTTTTTTTAATGCTGTGGATTCCATATGAAAGCTTCCTTTTGTGCCTTTGTAAAAAGACATTGCCTGACAAACACAGAACAGTCTGGTGACATGTTTTTATAGGACACATCACCAAAGCCTTATTATGAAGCAGGAAGCATTAAGATTTTGAATATAGATTTTTAAATAAGTAGAACGGTAATGATGGGCTCCTAACAATAGTGAAATTAGAGGTCCCAGCATTTCTCTAGTGGATGGCACCCTGCCTTGTATTATCATGTTCCTGTTAGCAGCAGTCTTCATTATATGGAGATATTTTTCATTGTGAGATCTTCGTCAAGGATTAAGAGAAGGATATAAACGCAGTCATTTGGAAGATCTTATTGTTGGAAAGTGCTCATTTGCCTCTAACTGGGTATCATTTCTCTGTGGCTTAAAAAAATGTTTCCCTGCTGTTTTTTTTTTTAACAGCAGGGAGATTACAACATTGTTGTTAAAGTTGTTGATTCTGACTAGCCTTCATTAGGCACAAAAACCCACAAAGAATCAATCAATACTTTGTGGTTTTCGAAAGGAGCATTCAAGGTGGGTACTATTAACATGTTCTTTGTATCCAAACAGTATTAGCCCCAGAGAAATAATGAGGAAAAAAATATGAAAAGAAAATGGGGACTACTCTTTCTATGTTAATAATGCTTTCCATTAAATAAAGCAATTCAAGTCAATAATGTGCTGATTACTTACAGGCTAGTACAATATTAAAAAAAAAATTCCCTTACATAACAAGCCACTGTGTTTAATGAGATTTTCTCCACAGTAATATTCAGTATTTAATAGAGCTAGTCACTGCCTGTGGCACCTGTCCACCATGACCTGAGTTCTCTAGGTTAGCCTTACCGGTCTGTGCACCACAAGGCTGATAGCCATTTGGTTTTATAATATTAGGACTTCTTAGTGTTACTTCGGCATGGCTTCCTGGTCTTTCAAAGCCTCATACAATGCAGTGAGCATGTTAGACACTTGGTAAATGCAGCTAAGAAAGTGAATTCTCTCATTGTATTTCTTCTCAGAGCAGTCTGTAGTGGATGTGAATACATAGAAACTCTATCCACAGAAAGTGGACTGCGGCAACAAGCCGATTCTATTAATCATCTTTAAGGTTTTGCTGATAAAGATCTACCTTAAGGGAAACCTGGTTTTATTTATCATGAAGTCATGTAACTCCATTTTGTAAGAACACCCCATATTCACATGAAACAAAGCATTTGCACATGGGGGCTTGTTTGCTTTTTTGAACATATCAGTGTTCCAAAATCCACCAAAGACAGGAAGCACATTGAAGACAGAGGGTCCAGCTCTGTGAACCCACAGCCCCAGCAATAAGCCATTGTCCAAGGTCACCTCTGTTCAAGGGCCACGTGCCTCCCACACAGTTTCTGGAAATAGCTTTGCTTCATGTAAAGTTTTGCACTGAGGTTACAAAACATTTTCAGAGAAGTATAAAATGCCAGTGTCAACTGAAGATGACTTTTAAAAGAAGATAAAGAGTTCTTGGATTGTAATGTGAGTCGACAGAAAGTGATTTACTTTACAAAAAAAAATGAAGTTTACACAAAGCTGGTGCATAAATCAAGATCTCCTCTCTCATGAATAATTTGAGTCACCTAGGATAATTTATAGCCTTTGTCATGAAAACAATTTAAAGTTCCATTCTGCGTTAGCATATCTTCTGTTGAAGCCAACACAGATCCCATCCCGCTGCAAAAAAAAAAAATAATAATAATAATAAAATAAAAAAAATCTGTCTGAATAGCAAAATTTAAAACAAAAAAAAAATCTTTTCTGGAGTAAGGTCACAGACCCTTTAAACATCAATGACTTTGCTTGTCTAGTTGTTGGTGTGGAGGCGGTGCATGTGTATGTGCAAAAGTTCTGAGGAAGACAGGAGAGGGCATCATAGTCCCCAGAGCTAGAGTTACAGGATGTTATACGATGAGTAACGTGGACACTGGGAACCTAACTTGGGTTCTCTGGAAGAGCAGTAAGCACCATTAGCTTTATCCACCTCTCCAGCCCCTGAGATTGTTGTTTTCCTTGTTCTCTAGATCTTTACCAGTTTTGATGTTTGCAGGACCCCTGTTGCCCACCACTCTCTTACGTAAAGGTCTCACACAGCCAGTGGTTGCTCCATCTAAAGGAGCAAACAGCCTGTTGAGGGCAAGGAGGAAGTTCAAAATTCAAGTTTTCTAACTAGGGAGATGTCCTCACGGGACAGGATTCCAGTTACTCCAAACAGAAGCATCAGTTAAGGGTCTCATCTCTTCACCCATAATCCTTTCAACTTTGCGACGCCACAAGAACTATGTACCTCATCCTGGCATCCAAGTCTCTCAGCAGAGGCAGCAAGCGCCATCTGTGTTCACTTTCCCACCATGGTGCAGCTGGATGACCAATTCCTCAGCGGGGCTCAGTCCCTCCCGAGTCTCCCTTCAGCCTTGTGTCCAGCTTCATCTCTCTGCCTCTTCACAGCATTATCATGCCTTACCCACAGTCCCCTTGTGTCTCTCTTCATACCCCTGTCTCTTCTACAAAGGACACTAGTCAAATGGTGGGGTTACGGTCCAGCTCTGAGGATAACCTTTTATGTGTCTAGCACCTCCAAAGACATTTTCTCTGGAATACCGCTACATTCTGACACCCTCGGGGTTGGAACTCTGTGTGGCTAAGGATGGGAAGCAAGATTGATCTCGTAGCACTTAGGGGTGTGGGTAATTGACAGTTTACCTTTTCTTGGTCCTGTGACCGCTCACTGCCCATGACTGAATCAGAGCATCACATTCCAGTGACTTTGTGTGACTTCTGATGAATCTCTGTTGCCAAGACACAGTGACTTCTCAAAAATTATGTGTATGAGGCATTGGTGAGGGATGGAGGTGTGCACATGAATGCAGGTGCCTGAAGAAACCAGAAGAGGGTGTTGGATCCCTTGCAGCTAGAGTTGAGGCTATGGTGAGGCACCTAAGGGTGAGATGCCCAAACTTCAGTCCTCTGCAAAAGCAGTTCATGCTTTTAGCTACTGAGCCATCTTTCCAGTTCCCACATAGTGACTTCTTACCCTTCCAAACTGCCAAAATAAGAAATCAAACAAGGATATTCTAAACAGATTCTAAATGACTGCTCTGTGTGTGTGTGTGTGTGTGTGTGTGTGTGTGTGTGTGTATTCTTCATATGAACAATGCCTTAGGGTTTTTATTGCTGTGAAGAAACATCATGACTATAGCAATTCTTACAAAGAAAACATTTGGGGTGGCTCACGTAGAGTTTCAGAGGTTCGGTCCATTATCGCCATGATGGGAGCATGGTGGCATGCAGGCAGACTTGGTGCTGGAGCTAAAAGTGCTACATCTTGCAGGCCACAGGAAGTCAACTGACTGTCACACTGAGTGATGGTTGAGAAAAGAGACCTCAAAGCCCGCCAACACACAGTGACACACTTCCTCCAACAAGACCAAACCTACTCCACACCTCCTAACAGTGCCACTCCCTTTGGGGGGCCATTTCCTTTCAAACCACCACAGACAACAAAGCTGCAGCCCCTTTTCTGAAATCAAACATCAGTAAGCCAATGGCAGTTTTACCAAAGCCATTGGTGCAGAACTCTTCGGCACATTCAAGGGGCAGATTACAAACGAGACTTCAGAGGGCCTTGAGAAGGAGCAGTTTGCCAGAAGAATGAGAAAGAAATCAGAGTGCAACATAGACGCCTACAGGGTTAGCTGTGAACTGCAGCATTTACCTGTAATCAGGTCGCAGGAGACTGAATGAAGTTCACAAGTTAGAGAGCACTCCAGGCCACGTGGCATGTTTGAGGCCCAGCCTGGGCTACACAGTGAAACCATGCACACATATATAAGCAAACTATCACAGACCTCATAAATGAAGGAACCACTGACAATCTTAAAGTATATATAATATGTATGTGTGTGATTTATATGTGTATACACACCATGTAAATATGTGTGTGTGTGTGTGTGTGTGTGTGTGTGTGTGTGTGTGTGTGTATTAAAGCACAAGGAAATTAGTTAAGAATTAAATAAGCAAGACTGTAACAAGGAACATTTGGAGTGAGGAAGGACATCCAAGGTCAAGAAAATGCTAGAACGTTGTGAGAAAGAGTTAGTAAAGAAGAAAGCCTGTGTCCTTCCTTAATGGGACATTCAGAAAACCGTGGCCATCAGCAGAGATGAAGACAATTATAGATACCTCTCCTGGGTTCACAGGGCCAGGCCAGGCCAACATTCCCATGCCTCTCTGACACCACACAGGCATGCTTCTGGTCTGCTGTGAAAAGGGGGTCTTTGGGGGACCTGGCTAGTTTTTGAAAAATCATTTTGCTGAAAAATTAAAGAGTTGATGCACCAGACTTACCAACTCATTTAAGACCATTTCTTCTTAACCATGTGCATGTCAACAGCAGTTAGTGCTGGAAGAGATTTGCTAGACATTTTTAAGATTTGGGGATAGTTTTTGTTAACATTCATTTTATTTCTCATGTTGCCATTTTAAGGGATATTTAGTATGTCAAAAACATGATGACTCATTAGAGAAAGTACCAGCCACAAAGCATGAGGACCTGAGTTCAGAGTTCCCAGAACCCACTTGAAGCCAAGACACAGTAGCACACAGATATGATCCTAGCCTTCCTTCAACATGGGAGGCAGAGAGGAGATTCCTGGGAGCCTATGAGCCAGCTAGTCTGGCATACACAACACTAAACAAGATAGCTTAACTTAACCAAGATGGAGGTGAAGGCCAGACCAGGACCCAGGGCTGTCCTCTGAGTGCCACACATGGACCATATTTGAATCATGCCAGGGCTTTACAATAGATATTAATTGAAGAAAATTCCTTTGTAAAGTGTGTGTTATATAAGCTTATAAAATATTTAGTCCACATTGAGAGTAACATGTAGTTCCTGATTATAAGACCTATTGAGAAACACAACCATCATCGGATGGAGAATGTTGGATAAAATGACCCTCAGTCATATGAGACAACCAACGACGGTGGAAACATATTACTTCTT
Organism: Peromyscus leucopus; assembly: GCF_004664715.2. Lineage (NCBI taxonomy): Eukaryota > Metazoa > Chordata > Mammalia > Rodentia > Cricetidae > Peromyscus > Peromyscus leucopus. The sequence goes on along the minus strand of NC_051084.1, from coordinate 26,474,070 downwards.
GAGTCATGCTGGCTACTAATCAGAAGGCTCAGCAATGAGCTGAAGGAAAACGTCACACCCAGCTGATCACTGCACTGTGGGTCATGTTGTCACCCATCATTCTCCATGTAATTAGTCACAAACTGACATTGATTGAAAGAGCCTGGCTCCCTCTCCCTTGCACGACTGCCTGGGTACTGAGTGGAGTCTTCCAGAGGGAGTGGAGTAGGGTGTGATTTCAATCCCGCTGTGGTTTTAAGTGTTGCTGCGTGATAGAGCTTGAACAGGCGGAGTCCATGCTGTGAGTCTTTTAGAAGCCTATCAGACAGGCACGGCAAGCAAACATTGCTACCAGGGACCAGCACGCACTGTCTCGTAAGCCACCCTGGGTGTTGTGCTAGTGGAATGTCACCAGGGCGGCGCCAGCATGTGGCCCTCGCAGAGCCAAAGTCCAACTTTCTTCCCACTTAGACTTAAGCATCTACTCACGTCCAACTTCCCAAATGCTTTCCTCTCCTGAGTGGAAGGACCCCAAAAGAATCTGAGGCAGAGCCACAGCTGTGAAGAGAGCGCTCCATTGCCAAGCCGAGTGCCGGCTTGTTCTGTGTGGATTTTGATCTGGCTTCCCTCCAAGATACAAGCTGTTCTTCTTACTCCGAGAGAGATAAGAGAAAAACAAATTACACTCGGGGAAAGTTAAATAACCACACAACATGGAACAACGTGGCTGAAGAAACGTCAGCAGGCAGGAACTGATTTATCTGCTCAGCAAAAGGTACTGAGACGAGTGGTCTGCAAACCGGGAACCGCGGAGCCTCAGGTGGTGGAAGTGAGAGAACTCCCCACCCTGCAGTAGAAGAGAATTTCCAGGATGAGGAAGGGTGACTTGGTGGGGTGAAAGGCTTGCTGCACATTCATGCACACACACACACACACACACACACACACACACACACACAATTATTTTTTTTAAAAAAAAAGAAATTATCCAACCAATGTGGTTTCATCCTAACCTAGCATCCTGGCTTCTGCTTCTACCAGGGTGATCCTTATTTTGGTTTTGGGTTGGGTCATGTTCTTTTATTTTCAACAGAAGATCTTCACGACGTACTCCAGTATGCCCAGCTGCTTTTTTTAGCTTGAGTTCTGATGATAGAATTCAGGCCCCAAGGGCCAACTCTTTACTAACAGCCCATCTCCTAAACCTCTCCTCAGAAGCTGTTAAATAAAAATTATATATACACGTATATATCATATTTTTATTGTATATGGTTTAAAATAGGACTGTGTGCATTTTACTTCTCAACAAACTTACTCAATTAATGGCTGATCTTTGGACTATAATGCAGCCCAAGACCCCCTGCAGTTAGGAAATGTCAAGAGCCAACAGAGAAAACAGGGCCCGAGTCCCAGGAAAAGACATTCACCCGTGCTAGCTAGCGTGGAAACACAGAGCAGTTAGAAAGAGGAGACACGGGCTCTCTGTGCTTGCATCAGCTCAAAGGGTGAGGATATTAAAGTCCACAGTATAAACATATACACACAACGATACATGGAGCCGGAGAGCAAGGCTCCGTTTTTAAAAAGCATTCTATTGCTTCCTTAGGAAGCACAAAGCTAGAATTATGATAACTCTGTTTGCTTTAGGTTCAATTCAGAAACGCTCTGCTGTAAAATTACTTTACATCAGTTTTGAAAAACATAAGCAGACTTTTACCAAATATAGATGCCAGGATCATAAACTGAAAATAGAAGCCAGAAGCCAGATGCTGGAAACCCAGGGAACATTAACATTGTATTACACTTGGCATTGAAAAAAAAAAATCCATAGTGATTTACTGACTTTACAGAAAAATGAAGAATTAGCTGGAAACATACTCAAACTATCAAAAATATGTGCTTTTTGGCAATAAGCAAAGAAAGAAGATTTATTTAATGTTAGAGGGGTTAGCAGCAGAGAGCTAAAAGGGAAAACAACAATATCACATATTAACTTTGTTCTTAAACATCCACATTTAATGTATCAACTCTGGCTGCTGTCATATGCCTTGGCAATTCAATAAAGTTAGTGAAATGGAAAATTGAAATTTTTTATTGTGATATTTCCAATTTCTCTACTAGTGGAATGGTTTAATAATAAACCATTTTGTATATATACTGTCAGGGTACTCATTAAAATGAGTGGGCTATCATTTTTTTTCTTTCTATTCCTGCCTATCAACGACTTTATTTACCAGGGCTTATCACGTAGAACACATGGTTCAGCTAACCATTTATGTGGTACTTTTTGTGCAAGCAAATATCATCTATTGCTAAGACCGAGTTTTTAAGCATACAGGGATCTCTAAATAGTCTCACATTGTATATCTCACATTATATATTAAACAACTGAGCCTTGGTCGAGTTTAGCAACTTCTCCAAAGCCAACAGCTAATCCGTGGTACAGTAGGTGTCCAGCTTCCAGAATGTTCTAACACAACAGACCCTGTTATCATCTTGATATTATTTTAATAATAGCTGTTTAACAGGTCTGTATATTCTTGTCCGGCCAAAAAAAAATGTTGAGGGAGTGGCCAATAAGCTTTAATTCGGCCTTATTGATGGATTTTTTTCAGTTTGCTAAGGGATGAAACTCCATTGAAAACACCCCTAAGTGGGCCTGGATACCCTTCCATAGGCTCTGCACATCTGCCTCTGTCTCTTAATGCTCACATCAGTCACAGCAAATATCGACTCCCTAATTTGTAAGACAGTATCTTCATAAAGCCGAACCTGCTCCTTGCTGCTCTTTGCAGAGTTAATCTCCTTCTAATCTGGTACCTTCCATTAAGTTGCTCATATCATTAATTTATTTCCCTTTTAAACGACAATCTAGGCATGTGTTCTTTGGCACCAACCCTCCATAAAACATTTATATCAACCATTAACCCTCCTTAGGCAACCGGCTTGATCAGAAGGAGAACAAATTGGAGCTGAAACACCCTGGGGTGGATTCAACTCTCAGTTCAGTTGCCAATAAACCATGTTGCTTTGAGTCGATCGTCCAACTCCTCACACGTTTTTCTCCATGTGCAATGGAAGCGGTCAATCTCATGACCTCTGAGACCTAAAACTCTGGGCTTCCAAATGGATCATCTTTAAACCAACCTTAATAAGGATTATACTTTTACTAGTCTTCCATTCATGTTCCTACTCTCCTTACATATTCCGTTCCTGGTGCTGAGGCAAGTAAATAAAGCCACAGTATAGTGTGGTATCTTCCTTTACTACACTATGAACTCCATAAAAGGTTAGCTCACTTTTATAGGCCAGTGACTGGTAGAATTGACTGTCTATAAATGTTTGATACCTGGACAGATAGATGAATGACTGCCATTGCATAATAAGATGAGCCTAAGTGGACGAGATCACACTGTCATTGAAAATAGCCAGAGATTGTTGCCCTGGGCCTCATCAGAAGAGTTACTAGTTATTTGGAATTGTGTGAGTGTGTGTGTGTGGGTGGGGTAATGTACTTCAAATCACATACTCTTCTTCCCAATCTCTCCTTATTCCTTCTCCACTACAAGCCTTTGAAAATCCAGATCCGTTGCCCAGCTTCCCCTACAAACCTGTTCATTGCATTTATGAAATCTTCTACTCATGTTAAGTGACTTCAAAACACTGGTCAAATCGAAGCATATGTCCTGTGACAAAGCAAGGTATTTTTTATGTGGAAAAAGACCTAGAACAAGTTATCTGTGAAAATTAACTTCTGGATCTTTATCATTTTGCTCTTTGTTCACTTTATATTTTCATCCCTGAAAGAATCACGCATTCCAGGTAACTCCATCTTTCTTCCTATGACCAGTTTGTAATGAACGTATCTACCTCAGTCTGGAAGGGTGACGAGGCCTTGATGTTTCATTTGTGGTTCCAAACTCAGTGTAGTCGTTGTGTTTTCCTGGTTCCTTTTATTCACACAATAGGGGTGTGTCTTCGGGGTGCCCCTGCATGCATGCAAATGATCTCTGCATTACTTGAACAGATGCTCTGTCAGGTTTTAATCGTCAGCCACACTGCGTGATATGAAAGGAGCCCAGAATGCTGACTCCCAGTGGGATGTCCTGCACTCTCCTGACACTTCTCTTCCTGGATATATCTGCTGCTCTCAGACAAGCCCATTTCTCTGGCTTCCCTCCATGCAGGGTTCTTTTCAGACAATAAAAATTTCTTGATTGCTATCTAATAACTTTCCCACAGTCATGGCTCCATATTGGCATAAACACTCTAGATTAACACATACATAACGTTAATATTTTCTAACTTGCTTTTTAAATACCCATCACAATCATAATGATGCCATTCATCCATTGTAATTATACCCATTATTACAGATATGATTTCTTCGTGGGGATCTTCGTTATTATAAGTAGTATTTTATATTTGCATTATAAATTCTAGCAATAAGCCGAAATTATGAGGACCAACCCTAATGTGTCTGCTATTCGCTCCATCCAAGGACCACACACTCATGCATGGACACATTTATATCTACATAACTGTCAAAGGACTCAAATAACCCCTTGCTCTGAAAATATTACTGCCGTGTTCATAAAAATAATAACAGGCGATTATTGTTCATTTTTCCACATGACAATGACTTCACTACCACAGAGTGTCACAAGGTATATTGCTCCATTGACGTTTGCAATGAGGCTATGATAGAGGAGCCTCACATAGCCCCATTTTACTGATAGGAAAACCAAGGTTTATTGGACTAAAGAGACGGCTCAGCAGTTAACAGCACTTGCTGTTCTTCCAAAGAATGGGAGTTATTGTCTCCAGCAACAACTTCAATGCCTCACAACTACCTGTAACTCTAGCTCCATGGTATCCAGTGCCCTCTTCTGGCCTCTGCAGGCACCCACATACTACACACACACACACACACACACACACACACACACACACACACACACACATAAAAATTTGAAACTAAATATTTTTTAAAAAAGAAAATCAAGGTTTTTTGAAGGGAAAATAATTATACAAGATTCTGCAGGGGAAAATCTAAACATTGTGGAAATGGAGCCCAGATGAATTCATCCCTTGCCATCGGGTTTTGAGAATGCTGCTGAGTCCACTGCTTTCCTAAGCTCTGGAGCTTTCTGTCTTTGAACAATTGTTCTCTAAGCTCATGTGAGCAGATCACCCTGACGTGCTATCTTAAAACTTAAAGCAGGTGAAGAGTGCAAACTGAAATCTCCGTGAGAGAAATCCAGGCTATCAGAGTTATAATGAATCACGATGACTCGGGAATTAGCAAATATGGCAAATCGAATCGGAACATCATTTAAGGATTATGCATTTATCAGCATTGTATTCTAACTGTGAATTTGCTAATGTTGACTGATTCATCTTGGAGTTAATAAGCTTAGTCTCTGTGCTCCTTAGCAGCCTTTTCTCTGGTACATAAGGTTTAAAGTTTAATTTCTTTTCATGAAGATTAATCAAAGATTTTCCAGCTGCCAAAAGACAACAGACCTGAAATCCTATTAGAACTAAATTTAGCCACAAAGATTTTGATAATGTCATATTATATCTCATCTCTCCATGAGTTTATTTTTGTAAAAAAAAAAAAAAAGCAAATGTACAAAATGTGTTATTCTTTAATTATTTTCCATTTGTTGTAGTCTAGTACATAAATAGTCACAAGAATGATATGCTGTGCCAAAGTTTAAAGGTTCTGTGAATCTTCTGAAAAAAATGTTCAACATATTATCTCAATAATGATAGCTTACATTTCAGAAGATTTATTGTTTTCATTACATAAGCCTGAAATTATATGCCTTAAGAATGATAATACTTATGCTTTTAAATTTGCATCATGAACTATAAAGGTTTAAATATAAATTAACTTCCTTGAATATAAAATTTTACCCAAACTGTCTTTAGAACAAAGCATGACATCTTAGTTAGAGTTATTTCTGCTGTGATGAAACATTATAACCAAAGCAGCTTGAAATGGAAATGGTTATTTGGCTCCACATCAATCTTCATCACTGAAGGAAGTCAGGGCAGGGACCCAAGAAGGGCAGGATCCTAGAGGCAGGAACTGATAGAGAGGCCATGGAGGGGTGCTGCTTACTGACTTTCTCAGCCTTACCACCAGCCTAGGGGTGGCACCACCCACAATGGGTTAAGCTCTCCCCCACTAATCACTAACTAAGAAAATGCTCTACAGCTGGATCTTAGAAAGGCATTTTCTCAGTTGAGGTTCCCTCCTTTCAGATAACTCTAGCTTGTGTCAACTTGACATAAAACCTAGCCAGGACAAACAGATTGTGTTCATCTTCAGGAGTGACTGTCTAGTCAATATCAACGACTTACTAAGGTTGAGCATAGTTAAGACCCAGTGAGATACACACTACCAACGATGGCTTCCAATATCTCACCCTTCAGGCTGATTTATTTTAGTCTTTTTAATAGCAATGATAATAAAACAGGAGCTGGAGAGTTGATTGGTATTCAGTCAGTACAACTGGTGCTGTGTAAACACAATGACTTGCGTTCAATCCCTAGCATCTATGCTAGAAAAGGTGGGTGTGGCAGCACACCCCTGCAACCCGAGTGCTGGCAAGGCAGAGAAGTGGGCGTCTCTGGGGTATCTGACCAGTCCATCTAGCCTAATTGGTTTCAGGTTAAATGAGAGACCTTCACTCCGAAAATATAATGGAGAATGATTGAGGAAAAAACCCAATGTCAACACCCAGCCTTCACACACACACACACACACACACACACACACACACACGAAAGTCAGGGGACAAAAATAATAAAATGTAGCTGTTTCATTAAGTCTAGATTTGAGAATGGTCAAGCATTTCTTTGTGTGTGTGTTTTTTCTTTTTTTTTCTAAATTTTTTTTTTCATTTCACTTATCAACCACAGTTCCTCTTCCCTCCCCTCCCTCTGCCCCATCCCACCTCCCCCCACCCCACCCCCTATCCACTCCTCAGAGAGGGTAAGGCCTCCTGTGGGAGTCAACAAAGTCTGCCATATCAAGTTAAGGCAGAACCAAACCCCTCCCCCCTTGCATGAAGGCTGAGCAAGGTATTCCCCCCATAGGAAATGGGCTTTAAAAAGCCAGTTCATGAACCAATGACAAACCCTGCTTCCACTGCCAGGGGCCCCAAATATAGACCAAGCCACACAACTGTCACCCACATTCAGAATACCTAGTTTGGTCCCATGCAGGTTCCCCATCCGTCAGTCCAGAGTCTGTGAGCTCCAACTAGCTTGGGTCACCTGTCTCTGTGGGTTTCCCTATCATGATCTTCACACTCCCCACCCCCTGCTCATACAATCCCTCCTCCCTCTCTTCAACTAGACTGTAGGAGCTCAGCCAAGTGCCTAGCTGTGGATCTCTGCATCTTCTTCCATAGAGCCAGATTAAGGCACGATGATGACAATTAGGGTAATGCCCAATCTGAGTACAGGGGAAGGCCAATTTAGGCACCCTCTCCACTATTGCTAGGAGTCTTAGATGGGGTCATCCTTGTGGACTCTCTATCAGGATATCTCTTTCATTGCTCTCCCTCTCCATCCCTCCACCTACTGAGAATGGTCAAGTATTTCTTAATGTATTTTGTAATATAAAAAATCCAAGTAGCAATAACTTACCTTTCACTTGGAATTCTATTTCAGGCTTTCTGGAGCACACAGCACTGAAATCCCTGATGACCAGTGGTGTCCAGTGTGCTGCCATGATACTGGTTGGCCATGTTGTGTGTTTTCCTTGGGGAAATGTTCAAGTCTTTTCACCCACTTTTTTAATTAAATGGAGTTATTGCCTGTGAGCGTGCCATGTACTGTCATTGTTATGTTGAAGTACATTCCTTCTACACCTAATTTGTCGAGAGTTTTTAATGAAAGGATGCTGAATGCTGCCAAAGGCTTTTCTCTGTCTCTTGAGATGTCTGCATGACTTCTTTCTCCATTGTGTCAACATGGGCTCCATATTTATTGTTTTCACCTATTTGCCACATCCTGGCATCTCAGAGTGAACTCCAACTTGACGGTGATGTGAAATCCCTCTGTCAGCCTTTGGGTGTGAAACATTCCCTAAAGGCTAACGTTGTTGAACACTAATATGGTCCCCAGCTGATGGCTGTCTTTCTAACATCTATGGGACGTTTTAGATGTGAAATATAGCTCATGATAGAGTGGCAGATGTCAGCCACTCTGGGTGGACCTTAAAGGCTATATCCATCCTTGGATCCACCTGAGCCCTCGGCTTCCTGATCTGCCAGAATGTGCGTAGCTGCAAATGTAAACTCCCACCCTTACAGACAAAGCTGCCCTGGCCACCCTGCCTTTCCCGGCCATGGTGGACTGCCCGCCCTAAAACTGTGAGCCAAAATAAATCCTTCTTATCCTTCTTTCCTTAAGTTGCTTCTGCAAGGTGTTGTGTTACAGAGACAAGAAACACAACCAGCGTACCTGCTACAGTGATGCTGAATTCAATTCATTAGAATTTTATTGGGAATTCTGGCATAGGTGTTCATCAGGGAAACTGGCCTGTAACTTTCTTTTCCCATACTGTCCTTATCGCACTTTGATCTGTGAGTGGTGCTGGCCCTCAGACAATACTCATGCAAACACGAATCTAAACCACACAGGGATCTTGCCTTTCATTTTGTTACTATGTATTTGTTACTATGTTCATTTGGCTATGTTTCAAAGACAGACACTAAGTGTTTGACAAGGGCAAGGAGAAAGGGACTTGAATAGTGTTGATAGTACAAATTGGTACATTCACTATAAAAATAGTATGGAAGGCAGCTCACCACTATACCACCAATGCTGCAATTTGATAGACCCTGGCTGGCTGATAGACAAGGGAGGTCTGTCTTTTTCTGAGGAGAAAGGAGAAGGAGTAGATGGGGGGAGGGGGGTTAAGGGAGGGACTAGGAGGAGAGGAGGGTAAATTGTGATGGAGCTGGGGAAAATTATTAATTAGCTAATTAAAATAAATTTAAAAAACAAAAATAGTATGGAGATTCTGCTGTGGGATGGTCTGTATGTCAAATGTGTGCTCTGATTGGTCAATAAATAAAACACTGATTGGCCAGTGGCCAGACAGGAAGTATAGGTGCGACTAACAGAGAGGAGAACTGAGAGAAAAGGAAGGAGGAGAGAGACATGCCAGCCGCTACCATGACAAGTAGCATGTGAAGACGCCGGTAAGCCACGAGCCACCTGGCAAGGTATAGATTTATGGAAATGGATTAATTTAAGCTATAAGAACAGTTAACAAGAAGCCTGCCATGGCCGTACAGTTTGTAAGCAATGTAAGTCTCTGTGCGTTTACTTGGTTGGGTCTGAGCGGCTGCGGGGACTGTCGGGTTAGAGAGATTTGTCCTAACTGTGGGCCAGGCAGGACCAGAAAAACTCTAGCTACAAGATTTCTCAAAAATAAAAATACAGGGCTGGAGAGATGGCTCAGTAGTTAAGAGCACTTGCTGTTCTTGCAGAGGACCCAGGTTCAGGCCCCAGCATCTACACAGTGGCTCACGAGCATCTGTAACTCCGGTTCCAGGGGATCTACTGCCATCTTCTGGCCTCCTTGGGCATAGCATGTACCTCGTGCACATATATACAGACAGGCAAACACTCATAAAAATAAATGTTTTAATTAAAAAATATCTCCCATATGTTTTAACCATATCTAGATGAGGCCAATGTTGAAAATGGATATTCGCACCCCTCTACTCATTATAGTATTAGTCACAACAGCCGAATTATGGCAGTAAACTATGTACTATTAACAATGAATAGAAAATCCATATAGATACAATGTTGCATATAATGAAACACTACTTATTCACAAAATATAAGGAAATCCTGCCATTATAATAAAATAGATTAAACCAGAGGGCATTATAGTAAGCAATATAAGCCAGACACAAAACAAAAATAGTGTTACGTCTCACTTAGATGTTACAGTTTTAATATTTAATGTCTACCATAGGCTCATTCATTGGGAGTTTGGTTATTAGCAGTTGGGTCTTGTGGAATATTAGCTGAAGATGTGTTGCATTTGTTTAGGCTGTGGAATATTCGTTTAATGATGCAAAGATGCATAGCATTTTTTTATGTTGCATTTGTTTAACTCTGTGAAGCTTTGTTACTTTGTCTGACTAAAACACCTGATGGTCTAAAAAAGAACTGAACAGCTGACAACCAGGCAGGAGAGAGAAACAGGCCTGGCTGGAGGGCAGAGAGAATAGATAGAAGGAGAAAAAGAGAAGAGGGAGGAACAAGAAAAAGAGGAGAGGGAGATGCTGGGTCCAGCTACCCGACCAAAGTTGGGGTTGCAGGGAGCAATTAGACCTCATCAGTGTACTAATTCCTTGATGGATTCATAATATAGTGACATTCTTAAAAGGTTGTGGAAAGGAGGTTGTGACTGTTAATCATGGGTGTGATTGGATCTGGAATCAACTGTGGGACATGCCTCTGGACTATGAGGGTATTTCTTGGAGGGATCAACTGAGCAGCGGGGGGGCGTCCCCATGGTATGTGGCACCAGACATAAAGCTGTTGCTTTTGCATGCCTGCCTTCACTGCCTGCTGGTAAGGACATCTACCCTACGGCTGCGATCCTTCATCGATACCAGAACTCAGCTTCTACAGCCTTCCCCCAGGGACTGAAGACCTATGGTCCTCCAGGAATCCCCAGGTCTTCATCTCCAGATCAGGACAACTGGGGCATCTAGTCTCAAGGATGAAACAGCGAGTGGGTGGCCATTACTGGACTACCCAACCTGAACTGTGGAAGCCACTCCAGTAAATAAACTCCCCTTTGTAGTTTGTATTCATTCTATTAGTTTGTAGGAGGAGAACACTCACTAACACATCATGAGCAGGGCCTACTTTGAGGAAGTGCATCACTAGAGATTGTCATTGGGACCTATGCCCTGTCCTCATTCCTGTGTGCTGTCTCTGCTTCCAGGCTACCAGGATGTGACGGGCTTCTCTCTGCCATATTCTCACTGTCATGATGGACTGAAACCTTGGAACCTTTTTTGGAAATTAAATACTTCCTCCCTCAAGTTGTCTTTCTCAGATATTTCACCCCAATGACAATAAGGTCTGACCAAAAATGTCATTAAAAGCTAAACTTGGGGCTGAAGAGATGGCTCAGTGCTTAAGAGCACTGGCTGTTCTTCCAGAAGACATGGGTTCAGTTCTCAGCAGCCACATGGTGGGACTCCGTCTGTGACTCCAGTTCCCTGAGAATTCAAGACCCTCTTTTGACCTCTCTAGGTACTGTATGCATGTGGTTACACAGACATTCATGGGGACAAAATGAACCATAGACATAAAATAAAAATAAATAAATCCTAAATTTAAATAAATATGAACTCGTAATCAGAAAATAGAACAGTAGTTGTCAGGGGATATGGAGTTGGGGAATGGAGAGATATCAGTTGTACCTCTCTCCCAGTTATAAGATGAATAAATTCAGGGAATATGATATTTAGTGTGATGGCTATAATTAATAACATTCTACTTCATACTTGAAATTTGCTTTTAAAAAAGTGAATCAGAAAAATGTAACTATGTGAGGTGATGGGTGTTAATCAATGTGATTGTAGCAATCATTTCAGAGTGTATATGTCACATTATGTGCTTGATTATATAAATTCTCTTTGTCGATTTTGCTTCAATAAAATAGAGGAAAAATAATAATGAACATGTGAGGCCTTGCATTCAATTGCCAACAATGAACAAAATAAAACATGCAGTGCACACATTATTCATCACCATGCTTTACACCATTAAGAAATGTGTAACGAGTCACTGACCTCAGAAGGAACCATATGCTCTAAGGACTGCAGATAATTAACTTGTTAAATTTTTTCTTTAAAATTAACCGTTGGTCATGTTGTGAGCCATTTGGCCATGGCTGAATAGAGCTGAGAAATAATGATGCTTACAACACAAAATCCTATGCATTGAATTCTTTAGTTAAAATGAGCTCAGAGTTCCCATTAGCAGACCTAAATCAGGGGATGACCAAAGCAAACAGGTAACAGTTTATGTGTCCATACTCTTGTTTTTATGTCTAATGTTAACTCTAAGAATAGACCACATAAAATTGTTTATCTGTAACTTGAAAGCAATTCATTAGTATCAATAATTTTGCAGGTTTCATATTCAAGCTTCAACTGGCCATGTTTGTGAAGCAGTCAGTACTTAGGGCAAGATTACACATCACTATAGCAAACTGTGAACTGATCAAAACCTGATACTTTTTTTGGGGGGAGGAGGCCATTCCAAAGTGGTGGGATTAGAGAAAGTGGCAGGGAACCAATTTTCTAAAGAAAGTAGGAGAACAAAAGATGACATTTTGACAATACACATGGCTATCATGTGTCTACTCTAAGTACATTCTTATTTTTTTATTTGTCATTCAGTTCTTTATTAGACCATCAGGTGTTTTAGACGGACACATTCTTTATGTAGACCTGTGCTCAAGTCATCTTTGAGATGCCAATGATTTTCCAGTTGTCCAGTAACCCAAATCTAATGGTATACATTTACATGTGTCAAGTTTCTTTGTTGAAATAATCTTGAGCTCTGAGATAAATCATTTGTTCATAAAGAATCAGTTTCAGAGAATAATAGTAATAGCCAGCTTATATTTGTTTCAAGGTTTTCACTACCTCCCAAGACACATACAATATTTTATTTCCCAATGCACTTGGGACCATGTGGCTGGTGCTGACCAATGAAATGTGATCAGGATTAATAGGCCTCACTTTTCAAAGATGAAGAGCTAAGATGACCCTTACAATCCCCCTGTTCCATTGCAGCAACCAAGGAGGAGATCTTGACTGAGATTTCTGAGCCTCAAGATGAAAAGATCTCAGGTTGACCAGTCACTTCAAGGATGCTCACTGCTGGGAGAAGTCTCTCAGATCCACTGGGTCTTTGCCTGAGCAAGAAACGAACTTTTGCTGTACTTCTGCAGTAAGTGTCCATTACTTGGTGAGAATCGGATTTATCCTGGCTGATACCTCCTCCTAAAACCCAGGCAGACACAACTGGCTATTCCCTCCAAGACACTGCTTAGTAAATTACTATAAGGCCACTTTAAAACCACACGGGGGAAAAATGAATTAAAATAGTCCAAAATGACCTCAGGAATATTAGAATATTTTTTTCAACTCTCCAGAATTTTCTACTGCATAGATTTTTCACAAGATAAAAAACAGAAAAGTTAGGTATCCACCTCACACTCAACATACATTCTCTCCAGGAAAGATTTGATCAGTAGGAATAGGGTTCAGATTTGGTTGGTTTGTTTGGGTTTTAAGGATGTGTTATGGCCCTAGTCACTGTCCTCATGCTGTGAAGAGACACCATGACCAAGACAGCTCATAAAAGAAAGCGTTTCCTCTGGGACTTGCTCATAGTTTCAGAGGTTTCACACATTATCATCTCGGAGGGGAGCATGGCTGCACTCCCAGCATTGGAGAAGTGGCTGAGAGCTACATCTCATCTGCAGGCAGAGAGAGAGAGAGAGAGAGAGAGAGAGAGAGAGAGAGAGAGAGAGAGAGAGAGAATGGACTTGGTATGGGCATTTTCAACCTCACCATCTACCAGCCATGACGCACTTCCTCCAACAAGGCCAAACTTTCTAACCCTTCTAATCCTTTCAAATAGTGCCACTCCCTGGTGACTTTAAGGGCCGTTCTAGTTCAAACCACCAATTTTTTTTTTGTTTGAGGATGAAAATTTGTACCAGAACCTGATATTTAATATTTTTTAAAAATTCAGCCTTGTGTTCTAAAATACATGTAGAGAAGATCAGATTAAAACCTTTGGAGGTTGGGGCTTGAGAGACGGATCAACAGTTAAGAAGTACTTACTGAACCTCTGAGGCTCGGTTCCCACATAGTCACCAATCGCCACCATCTATAACTCCAGTTCTTGGGAATCAGGTCCTGCCCTCTATAGGTGGTATCGTTCCTTACCCAGTTGGTCCTAGTTTATGTAAGCAAGGTAGGTAAAATGAGCCTATGAGTGAGCCAGCAAGCAGTATTCCTCCATAGTTTCTCCTTCAAGTTCCTGTTTGAGTTCCTGTCCCAACTTCGCTTCGTGATAAACTGCCACCTGGAAATTGAAATAAACCCTTTCTTGCCCATAGCAGCTTTTGGTCCGAGTGTTTTACCACAGCCACAGAATAAAACTGGCACAGCATGAGCATGGCAAGCTGACAGGGACAAGGTCAAGAATGAGCATCAACCGTTGGGGTCAACATGAGTGAATTATTTACAGCAATGCTGAGAGACCACAGCCATTCTCTCAAGGTCTCGTCCCCACACTAAGAGGGTTGAATCATCAGTGCAATGACGCCACATTTTCAGAGAAGTGGTCTGATTGTAACACAAGCCGTTGGAAGCACAAACAACACACCCTCCCCCCCGTGATGTCGGTGGAGAAAGAGACTAGAAGCCTATGAATACATTAGGCAGAAAAGCCACCAGCTCCCTCAGCAATTATCCCATCCCAGGAAATACTAGAATACCAGGAGAGAAAGGATCAGATTTTAACTTGCTGGTGCTTAGTCATGTTTATAGGTCCATCTGTTCAGGCTTAGGTTAGCTCCCAAGGTCAAATATCCCTCTTGTATTGACATTCATAGGTTAAGTCTCCAGAATTCCACATGGCCACTGCAGTAAATCATGGACTCCACCCTCGCAAGGCACAAAGCTTGTTGTAGGCTGAAAATTAAAACACCAGCACCATAAAATAATGTATTAGGCACCATGGACTGAGGGAGCGATGCAAAGAAAGCCTTTAGAATCAAAGGCTTGTCTTTTTTTATGGAGAGGAAAATAGATGATGCCCACATGTGTACAAACCATCTGCTCAGACTTTCTGGAGATGAGAATCTGACCACTCGGTGTTTTCTTTTGTAATAAAAAAAAAAAAAAAAAACCTTAAAAAATAAAAAATAAACTTAAAAAACTATACAATTTTTCAAACTTTGTTAATATGAAAAGGAAATACCTGAGTTTGGCTATAAAATTTTCAAACTGCATTGGTACAAACTATAAATAAATCTCAAATTCCTCTTGGCACATTTCCAATCTACTGCGGCTGCCAGGGTTAAGAGAGAAAAAAAATCAAAGTTACTGAGGTAACGGAGGTAAGACCATAACCAAATCCCACCAGTTTTCTCTGCTAAGTCAGGACATAGCCCCTAATGTTTGCTAGCTTATGGGGAATGATTGTAAGATATGCAGCTGATATGCTTAACACCCAAGTCTAGGGCGAGAAATTGGAATGCATAGGGAAACACAGAAACTGGGTGACTTCCAGAATAAATAGGAGTGTTCTAGAAGTAATGAGGGAAAACATTCGATGTATCTTAACTGGTGAGCTTCAAGGCAACTCCACTAATCTTTGTTTAATGAGCACATACCTTCCAAGATCCCTAAGGTCTCCAACCACGGAGAGGTCGTGGGTAACAGGATCGTATCCACTTCACACCTGTTCCTGTTCTATTTGGTCCTATTTGAATAAGTACCTCCAGAAATTAGGCTTCCTTGAGATATTTCTACCAGACCATTAGACATTACTGCTGATTAGTAACAGTCATCCATGTTGACCAGTCTGATTCCGTCTTCCTGTCTAACTCGTATTTATGTCTTTCATTATGACCATACACAAAATAAAATCTTCGAATGTTCACATTCTTGTTGGGAAAACAGTGTCTAGCAGTGTCTTAGTAGTGAGCTAACCTCTGAAAGTCCCAAGGAGAAGTAGAAGATACTCTAAAATGTCTCCTTTCACAAAGTAGAACCAATATCTAGAGGCAATCGTGTTTTTTTTCATGGCCACCATGTTGGATAAGGACACTTGGGAAATCTTAGTCAAGGATATTCTACTTTTTCTAAAGCATATTCAGCAAGCAAAGTAGCATTTTCCTCAAGCTCCCTGAAGTGCCATATCACAGGTGGGTACAGATAGAGGGCAGGTAAGAAAGCCTGACAGCTTCCCTCAGCTCTGCGGGGCTCCAGTGGTGTGACCATCAGCAAGTCCTCGGGCTTCCTTCTCCAAGTCTCCACTTCCTTCCTATACTGAACTTTAGCTGATTTTCCTTTCAACCTCAAGCTTTTCCCAAATGGTGATACTCATCTAAGGACAGAACCAGTCCATCTAAGGCTATGTTGATATTCATCATGATGTGATGTGCAGGGCTGAGCATGTTGGTTTTGAGAGCACAGATTAGGGAAATTCTGAGAGCTAGGCAAACCTGGGATAAATGTTTTTATGTGTGAAAGAGAAATGGGAATAGTGTGACCAGGTTTCAATGTCATTTCAAATGCCACATCTTCTGGGTATATTCCACAGTAAGGTTAGATATAAACAAGCATGAACATGGTAAGCTAATTATAGGGTTTTGGAAATCTATAATAATTGAAAATAAGAGTAGCAGAGTACCCAAAATCCCTAAAGAGATCCCCAAATCATTTTATTTTCAATTTTCAATCTCCTTTGCTGTGGTGGTTTTTATGAGAAAGGTCTCTATATTTGAGTGCATAGTTTATAACTGATGGACTGTTTAGAAAGAATTAGGAGGTATGGTCTTGTTAAAGGAGGTGTGTGACTGGGGGTGGGATTTGGGGTTTCAGAAGCCCATGCCAGGCCCAGTCTCTGTGTCTCTGTCTCTGTCTCTCTGTGTCTCTGTTCCTGTATCTGTGTCTCTGTGTCTATCTCTCACTCTCTCTGTGTGTCTCTCTGTCTCTGTCTCTCTCTCTGTCTCTCTCTCTTTCCCCTCTTCTCTTCTCTCTGACTGCTGCTCCAGATGAGCCGTTAAGATCTCAGCTCCAGTGCCGTTCCTGTTTGCCTGATGCCATACTCCCCGCAATGATAGCCATTGACTAACCCTTTGAGTGTATAGGAAAGTTCCCAATTAAGTGCTTTCTTTGATAAGTTGCCTTGGTTGTGGTGTCTTTTCATAGTAATAGAACAGTGACTAAAACATAAGCTGAATATAATGGAAGACTAACCCTTGAAATTGTGGAATGATCAAAAAGCAAAAGAGAAAAGAAGGTCATAGAAACATCCAGAAACTTACTAGCTATTCTATAATCAAAGAGGAGTATTGAATGGTTGGTTGGTTGGTTGGTTGGTTGGTTGGTTGGTTGGTTGATATCATTATTTTATTAGAAGGGATGTTATGTTCCAGTTATTTTCATTCCTGTATTTGTAAATTGGTGGTTTCCAAACTTCGCTAAGAGATTTTATTACTTTGAAATTCTTGTTAACATTCTCCAATATGTGTATTCATTAACTCATCAACCAAATCTCATATTGAATTTGCCAGTGTACATTACAAAACACATATCAATAAAACTGCTTTAAAATCATTTAATGAGGACATAAATCATATTTTTTTTAGTCTCTGACTCTTTCCTGCTTCATACTCCCTTTAGTGCATCTCAAAGTACAACAATATATACTTAAAGCAAGGGTCACTGTTGTTGATGTAAATCTGTGTTTCAAATGTCTTATTACAGTGGGAAGGGATTCCTGACTTCTCACTAGACCACGTTAGACAGCTCTTCAGTGCTGTGCATTCCAAGTATAGCTCTGAATACAGGAGAAACATCTACTTCACCAATATCCTATTGGTGCTTATGTTTGTCTTAATGTTAGCTTCCCCACAAAACACCCTTAGATCCTTTCTTACTTTGTGACCTCCAATGTAGTTAAAACTAGGAAACATAGTTTTCAATTCCTTAAGTGGACACACGTAAACATCAATGAGATACAACATGATAGAAATGAATGACACATAGAAACCACATTATCTGCAGTGTGGTAAACCTCCTAGCATTCTCCGCAGATAGCTGCCGAAGTGAAAACTAAAGGTCAGCTGACCCTTGGCTAGTGAGGCTGCTGGTGCCCTCCCTGGTGTACATTTCTGTGAATGCCCTGGTGCATATTTGTGAACACTATCATTTGCAATAAGAAATATAAATGGAAACCCTGTTATTTCTTCCCCATCGTCTGCTTTGGAGGTCCAGAGTACAGATCCTTGTGGGAGATAAGCAAGGCAGTTACCTGAAGCATCTCACCTGTGTGCATGGTGGGCCAGGGTTATGGGCTGGGAACACAGATGCATGTGAGTCCTTCGGTGTGACCAGTGGGAACTTCCGGGGAGCTTCTAGGGTGAGCTTCGTTGGAAAATTCCATTTCTCACCATGATGCCTGGCCCATTCTTTGTCCTCTGAGCACCAGCCATTTATGACCTCAGGGAACACCACCATCAGAAGCTGTACAATGTATTAACGTGTTCACAGTGAGTACTTCTGCTAGTCTTGGGTCAAGATAAGATTAGTCTTAAAGCTTCAGTTATCCTGGGAGGTGCTGCCAAGACTTGCTTGATGATTAAAGGTCACACCATTGTGCCACTCAGCTGCCCTTGGGACCTTCAAATGATCAGGGATCCTCCTGCCTGCTACAGTCTGGATGCTAAGGAAAACAGCTGAGCTCCTTGCTGTTTATTTGTTTGTTTTTTAATCTTTGTAACTTGTCTTGTACCGCCAGGGCTGCCACCACAAAACACCAGAGACTAGGTGTTCAAAACTGACGTCTCTTCACACAGGGTCCTGCTATTATGGCCTTCCTCAATCTTCATTACTTCCATAAAGGCCTTATCTCCAAGTATAGCCATACTTAGGGGGCTTAGATGCAGGAATGTTGGAGACACACATTCAGCCTGAAGCATAATTTACATTTTTGTAATTTTGACAAGTATGGAGTACCTTCTCTGTAACTGGTATCATAACCAGATTGTTGCTCTCTGTGGTGGCTTGAAAGAAAATGCCCCCCAAAGGGAGTGGCATTATTAGGAAGTGTGGCCTTGTTGCAGAAGGTATGGCCTTGTTAGAGGAAGTGCGTCACTGTGGAGGCAGGCTGTGAGGTTTTATACGTGCTCAAGCCACACTCAGTATCTTAGACCCCTTCCTGGTGATTGCAAGTCAAGGCCAGAGGGCACCAAGGGACCAAGGAAGGGATTACAAAGCCATCGCGGCAAACCAATGCATGCATGGGGGTAATTTACAGGAACGTGAGTGACTCCAAGCAGCTGCACAACTAGAAAGCTCTCTAAGCATCTTATAGGTAGGTGTACTACTGGGGAATTCTCACGGACCACACATGACAATGGAGTCACTAAAGAGTGGCGGGGACAGTTGTCACTTAACCACCGGAGAGTCTTACTCGAAGCAATGCTTGGCTGTTGACATAACTCTGGGGAGGAGAGGGGTTGTCTGGACCTCATGAGCCTCCTCCAGCCACATGAGGGAAAGTGAGCAGGCCCAGGCTCCTGGGGCTTTTATGTTCATGATCACAGTCACTCTGATTCAAGATAGCATGGGTATGTCACATCCAGTCCAGATGTGGAAAACATCTGTGGGGGACAGTGGTATAAAAGGATGCAGAGGCCAATGCCAGCTTCGTGTCATGTTGGAGAGCAATGGAAGGCTGATGCCTGTTCCTGAGGGCAGAGGTTCAACATGAGCTAATGCATATAGTTTCAAGAGGTCACCCAATCAGACATCCAACCCATAACTGGAGAACAGATGGCATGAAGCCAAGGATAGCTATGAAGGTAGCCCAACACAGAACCACAGACTCACCTGAAATGTTTTGAGAGTTTGGGGGTATCTCTGTTGTGTGGCTCCTGAGAAGAACTTCGTGGGAAACATATGATGTCATATAAGGAGGCCTCAGTCTCCAAACTGCTGGAATTCTGGGATGCACCACTTGAACCGGCAATAATTCTTTCAGGGATGTCACTGCTGCTGCAATAATAGATGCACAGGAGGTCCTCATTAGACAAGTGAAAATGGTAAAACCGAAGAGCAAGTGCGAGGTTGAGATAATTGGGGAATCTTCAACGACGGTAGCTGTGCTTGCTCATAAACTTTTACACCCGCTGTTAAAAGCTCTTCAGATTGATTATCTTGCATCTTATTCCCACCTTTCCCTCATATGAGGAAAGGTCTAAAACTGAAGGGGTGCACTTATCTGAATAGGTATCACTACCCCAGGCTGATCATGGAGCAGAGGATATACACGGGTGCCCATTTCTGCTCGTTTTTTCTTTTTCTTTTCCTTTTTTTTTTTTAAAGATTTGTTTTTTTTTTAAAGATGACATACATTTGAAAGAGAGAAAAGGGGTATATGGGAGTGTTTAGAGGGTGAAAAAAAGAAGGCAGAAATGTAATTATATTAATCTCAAAAAATAAATTTAAAAGACGTACTTTTAAAAAATGTGTGTGTGTGTGTGTGTGTGTGTGTGCGCGCGCGCGCACCTGCTGTGAGTTTTTGTGCGTCGGGTGAAGGTGCACTTCAAAGGCCAGATAACGGCCTGGGACCCGCTGGAGTTAAGACTAAAGGTTGGGTCAGTCACCTGATGAGGATGTTGAGGACGGAACCCCCAGATCCTCTGCAAGAGCAGTAAGCACTTGACCCCTGAGCCATCTCTCTAGTCCCTAGTTTATTATTTAAAATCAATTTGTGTGTTAGTTTGACCTCTCACTGAAAGGTCACTATGCATAAGGTTGCCATAGCAATGGGCAGTGCTAAGTAAGCGCTACCCCACAGGACCCCACGCTGCAGAGTCTGATGTGGAATCAAGACTCCTCCAAGGTGGTCCTTAATGCCACCACCCCCCACCCGCGCCTCCACGCCAGCGATTCCACAAATAGGCAGTGGAGACACGAACCTAAGGTGATGTCCTAAAGCCGCAGGGAAGGGTCGCAAGCTCTTGAGCTTACTGGGTCAGAGTCTGGGCTTATTATGGGACCCAGAGAGGACTTGGGACATGTGGGGGCGGGGTGGGGGCACTCGGAGGAGAGGTACCAGGTGAGATGGGGCCCAGACCCAGGGTTTCACTGGTTTGCAGCTGGCACGGAGGAGGGGTGGCAAAGGCAGATGATATTACGAAGCCTCAGTGCCAGCCTCACCTCTGCAGTTTGAGACTCGGAGTCTCTGCACCGCCGGGGTGCAGAACGGGCAGGTTGGTGTGGTCATGGTCCCTGTCCTCAGCCCACCCACAGCCACTGCAGTCTAGAGCCCACCCCATGCTCCTCACCCCCCAACCCCGCTCATTCCTTCACGCCCCGCGCACCCCCACCCACCTCCAAGCACACCTTCACACACCCTTGAACCCATGCAGCCTCATGACACTGCCTTGTACCCCATGCACCCCTGAGGCCCAGCCTGGTCTTGATGGGTGCACAGGCTGCCAGCAGGCTCTGTGAAACCTCCTTTCAGGGTCACCAGAGCCCCCACAGGGAGACTGTTGGGATTCCAGGGATGAAATCATCTTCCCTGGGAAGGGATTAGAGACTGAATCACACGTGGGCTTCTGGCCCTGGGCACAGAGCCTGCAAGTCTGTGGCTCCGTGTGTCGGGCGTTCATGTGACCTGTGCCTTGCTGTGAAGTTCCTTCTGATGTCAGGAGAAGGAGTAGGTGCCGGGACTCATCAAAAGTTAGGAGTCCACTGGGGATGTAGCTCAGTTGGTAGATTGCTAACATAGCACACAAGACCACCTGGTTGGAGCATCACCAAGACATAAGCCAGGCATGGCAGTGCACACCTGCAATCCCAAGGCCTCCAATACTGGGCATAAAGGCAGAGAGAACAAAAAATCAAATACATTATCAGTTACATAGGGAGACTGAAGCCAGTCTGGGTGCATGAGACCCTGTCTCAAAAAAAAAAAAAGCATAAAACTGAAGTGACATTTAAAGAATTTTTTAACTTGTGAATATTATCTTGTGTGTGTATGTACACATCTGTGGGCATGGGAACGGGCTTGCTATTTGTCTGAAGGACAACCTCAGCTGTCAATCATCTCCTTCTACTCGGTTGGAGACAATGTCTTTCAATCTTATTTGTAACTGCATATAGGCTGGGATATCTCCACCTCCCATCTCCTCTTAGGAGCCCGGGGATTGCAGATGTGTCCAACAGCATCCCACTTCATATGGGCTCCAGGGATTCAAACTCGGGTCCTGACATTGGTGCTGCAAGCTCTTTACCTACTGAACCATCATCTCTCCGGTCCTGAAACATGAAATTTTTCAAATACGGACAATATAAACTCTCTTTGTTCGAATGCGGTTTGTAGTTCCACATAAATGCATCCATGAATTTTAAGAGAATTGGCCATGACTGGTTTCATAAGAGAATGAAGAAGTTCAGCAGGTGTGTCGTTGTTAAAATTAGCAGAGTTGACCTCTTGGTCACTTGTGTTTTCATGGGTGATGTTACTAGGAGCTGTTGGTATTGGGACACCCATCAATTACCTCAATGGTGGTGGTGGTGTCAGCTGACTGGGGACATAACCCAGTGTATACCCTTTTTATAGCTGTTTGGGGCATATGTGGTCTCTGCTCCCTTCACATGCTCGTCTCTGGCTAACAGGCAGTTTGAGAGAAAGGAAAAAAATGGTCCAGCCTTCCCCACTAAAATATTCACAGCCTGGCAATTTAAAACCTGTAGCATTTTTTTTAACCACCTGCCAGACTCAGGAAGAAATATAGAGATTAACAAATAAAAGATTTGTAAAATGTTTCCTGAATCTAAAATTCCATAAATATGCTAAATAGTAATAATCCACCCATTGTTAAATTTATGGCGCCTCTTCTGCTGTGCACATGAGACGATTTAGATGCATGCTTCTTGTCAATTAAACACTGAGTTTGAAGTAAAATAATGAATCCCATTCACATCCTATGAAAGTTGGGGATAAACTTCTCCCATAAGGCAGCGGGGTTGGGAAGCCTGAAGTAAGTAACACTGCAAAAAAAAAAGCTAGGAGGATTACCATTTGCCTTGCAGATGGAAAACCGGACTTGGGAACCAGGGAAACGACACTGTAGTCAGTCCTGACGCATGCACCTGCTGCGTGCCTGGACTCTAAATGTTCCTTTGCGTTAGGTGGAAGCCAGCAGGGAAGCCATGCAGGTTGGTGGGACAGCCCAACAGCTCTCCCACTTAATCTGTGAAATATGTCTCTTGGTATTTTAGAGCTAAAGTTCAATCTGTGGTTTTGCTAATAGGCAAGGAAGAAAATCTTCGTAGTTACTCTGATAAATTATTCATTCTTCCAATAGCATGGGTTTGGTTTTTAAGCATCCTTAATGCCAGCTATTATTTTAATATCCTGAAGATAATTGCCTTGTTCCCAGTGGATGGAGTGACATGTTAACATAACATTTTTTCTCTTAGCTTGTTTTTAACAGTGAAGTGTGTGACTGTTGGCTGGTGTGGCACAAGGAAGCCTGTTTCTTGGGGGCTCGCTTGAGGTGTAAATACTGACATGACTCATCTTTTCTGATTTAGGAGCAACCCAAGACTCTTCCCCAGCAGCCTGGGCAGTGAGGGAAACTGTGACATCAAGAGTATTTCCAAAGACATTGTCCTTTGAGTGGCCTTTGCTTTTCATTTCCTCGACTCGGGTTCTTCAGTTCAACAGCTGCTGAGACCCAGCCCAGCACCCCAGGCCTTCCTCTCTGCCGCCATTCTTACCTATGTCTTAAACTATACCATGCCTTGTAGGGGCTTTCCAGCGGGTTGGCATGGGTAAGAGCCCAGGAAGGAACAAATGACTCCACGTCTGTGGGACAGCCGTGCCCCACACAACATGGTGCTTCATCACCTCACTACACGTCTCCAACAGCCTCGTGGGGTGAATGATGCTGTTTCTGCCTCACCAAACAAAAGCCAAGGCCCAAGGAAAGCTTTAGTGCCAAGAACAGAGCCAAGACCATACAGTGATTCTGCATCTGAAATGAGAAGAGTTGCCATTCTAAACTGAAGCTTGGCTGAGTTCTCCCATTCACTAACTGGTCACCGCATGACCCGTGAGCTCCTGAAATCCTCCACACCTCTGGCTTCTTTCCTCAAGTTTTGGAATAAGCAGCCTCTCAGTGATAGAAGCGAATGTTCCAGAATGTTGGTTGCCAAACACACAAGCTTGTCCTCTGTGGTGGTTTGAATGAGAATGGCCCCCATAGGCTCATATACATGGAATGGTTGGTCAACAGTTGGTGAAACTATTTGGGAAGAATCAAGAAGTGTGGTCTTGCTGGAGGAGGTATGCCACTGGGGGAGGGGGTTGAGGTTTCAAAAGCCCATGCCATTACCATTTCTCTCTCCTTCCCTCCCTCTCTCCCTCCCTCCATCTCTCTGACTCTCTGTCTCATGGCTGTGGATCAAATGTAAGTTCCCAGCTATTGCTCCAGAGTCATACCGGCCTGCCTGTCGCCATGTTCCCGCCATTATGGTCATGTCCCTCTGGAACTATGAGTTCCGATAAATATTCCCTTTTATAAGGGAATCACAATGTCTTTGCAGAGATAGAAATGTAACGAAGACATCCTACAGGGTTCTGGAACCTGTCTTCCTTGCCCTCCCTTTTCCCCCACCCCACCCACCCCCCACCCACCCATTACCTTCTATACTTCCTGGTTCCAGGCAGATCTCACCTCCTTCCTGGGCTCCCTTCTGCTACTTGATGTCACCCCGATCCTCACGACCCCTCAAGACACCAACTGTGAAGGGAAGTTGTTCTCTTTGTGTCTAGGTCCACAGGCGGTTGGTTGAGTTATCTTCTCCTGCTCACTGGTCCCATCATGGCATAGGCTACATAAGTCCAGATCCCATTTGACTTGACTGTTTTCATTATTGTGGTCCCAGGACCCAGTGCAGTGACAAATGGCACCCACTTACTGAATGGTGGATGTTTGGATGAATTATCTCTTACAAGGAACTTGTGTGAGGGGGCCGATGTATCGTTCTTGCCGGGAATAACCTGACTGGGTCCCCATTAACCTCACACCAATGGACAGAATGAGATTACATTATGAATGAAAATCTGAGAGCGGTGATGGAGAACACAGGACTGGCTCCAGACACTCAGAATGATAGAGAAGACTTTGTCTAGAAGATGTTTCAAGGTCAGTTAATGGTATAGGTCATTTCTTTATTGATAAAGAATCCAAAACTTTAAAAAAAGTAGACTGAAGGTATCTTTGGGACCTGTCAGCTGTAGCAGACCCCCTTCCTAGTCATGGAAAAACATGTTCCTGTTTATGGCAAAGCTGTCACCATTTCCTTGGTGTCTGATTCTGATTCACATTGGTAACATTCTTCACTGTAAAATATAAAAGTCCTAAATAATACAACCCAAGCCTCCATACTTCTAGACCACCGTTCTTTCTACAAATTTCTTCAGAATGCTCAGGCACCATACAGTCATCAACGGAGCTGTCAGTCAATGATGCTCTCTTACAAAAATAAAAATCTTAGGTTGCCCACACCAGTACTAGATTTGGATGCTAGAACATTCTCTATAAAGGTCCATTTATAAATTTATTCTGTCCTCCATAAGCCTCAGTACTATATTTCCCTTCATTAAAAAAGAAATTGAAACAAACTGGCCTCCGACTCAGTATGTAGCTGAGGATGACCTTGAACTTCTGATCTATCTGCCTTTACCTCCCCTGTGCTGGGATTATAGGTGTGCACCACAACATCCAGTTTTATGTCCTACTTGGGATGGAACCTGGGTCTCCTTAATCTTAGGAAAGCATTCTATCACCTGAAATATAACTCCAGCTTTTCAATTTCTATTTTAATCATCAAGCAGCCTTTTAATATCTGCCATAGTTTACCAATTCTTTTTTTAATTAATTCAATTTAATTTATTTTATGTGTATGAATGTTTTGTTTGCATGTATGTATATGCACCACACATGTGCCTGGTGCCCTCAGAGTTCATAAGATGGTGTCAGATGCTCTGGAACTGGAGTTACAAACAGTTGTGAGCCACTGTATAGGTGTTGGGACTTGAACTCTAAACCTCTGGAAGATCAGCAAGTGCTCTGTGGTAGTTTGAATGTAATTGGCTCCCATAAGCTCATTGGGAGTGACACTATTAGGAGGTGTGGCTTTGCTGGAGTGGGTATGGCTTGTTGGAGGAAGTGTGTCACTGTGGAGGTGGGCTATGAGGTCTCATATATGCTCAAGCCATGCCCAGTGTATCAGTTCACTTCCTGTTGCCTTCATATCAAGAAGTAAGAACTCTCAGCTCCTGCTCCAGCACCATGTCAACCTGCATGCCATCAGGTCATACCACGATGATAATAGACTGAACTTCTGAAAATGTAATTCACCCCAATTAAATATTTTTCCTTTATAAGAGTTGCTGTAGTCATGGTGTCTCTTCACAGCAATAGAAACCCCAACTAAGACATGCTCTTAACCAATGAGCCCTCTCTCCAGTTCCCACTTAACAATTCTTAAATGCTCAGATGGCTAAATAGGAAACTTACATTACTGAGCACTTTAATACTGGTATAATGGATTTGAGATATATTTTCAAGGATGATTGATGTTTTGAATTCCAAGAATGATGGCAGTTCATGTTTAAGGATGAACATAATAATTTTTTTCCTCTAACTTTGAAATCAATTCTTTCTAGAACATTACCTCCATAAACAAAAGGCTCTTAAACTATAGAGAACATCACAGTCATCTGGAAGACTTCTGAAAATTCTAGATTGCTCAGATCCACACTGCACTGTTCTGAGTTAATAGGTCTGGGATCGCACCCAGATGACTACCTCTTTAGCAAACACATTCACTGACCTCTCAGTCAAGTGGCTGATCATCTCACCCCAGGGGCTCTGATAAATTTAATATGCTCTTAATTTTTCCTGTTTACTTCTAAGAGGGCTATTTTAGAAAGAAAAAAAATACATGAGAAGGAGTTCAATGTATTTGAATCTAGCAAATAGCAGAGATGATCAAATTCATTTATTAGATGTAACAAGTATGTGTCCTTATGGTACAAGCTAATAAAAGCCATATGCATGTGTGTGTGATGTGGGGTATGTGTGTGTGTGTGTGTGTGTGTGTGTGTGTGTGTGTGTGTGTGTGTGTGTGTGTGTAGATACTTCATAGAACACACACATATACATGTGTGCTGGTTAGTT
This sequence comes from Peromyscus leucopus, assembly GCF_004664715.2. NCBI lineage: Eukaryota > Metazoa > Chordata > Mammalia > Rodentia > Cricetidae > Peromyscus > Peromyscus leucopus. Next base: position 26,447,003 of record NC_051084.1, on the reverse strand, counting down.
TTAACTGTCAACTTGACACAACCTAGAGTCACCTGGGAAGAGTCTTAATGAGGAATTAGCTAGATCAGATTGGCCTGTGGGCCTGTATTGGGGGCATTGCCTTGATTCTTAATTGATGTTGGAAGGATGCAACCCATTGAGGGTGGCACCATGGCATATGCTGGTCCCAGGACTGTATTACCGTAAACAAGGATGCATTCATCTCTCTTTGCTCTTGACTGTGGATGTGATGTGACAGCTGCTTGAGTTCCTGCCTTAACGCCCCTGAAATGATGGACTGTCATCTGGAATTGTCAGCCACATAGACCCTGTCCTCCCCTTTGTTGTCCAGTATTTTATCACAACAACAGGAATTAAACTAGAACAATGATGTTATAAAGTCACAAGGTAGCCGCAGGGTGACAGACCTAAATGAACAACATTTACAATGTTTCTTTTCTACAGAAAAAAAATACCAATTAGCAATAAGAGTTGAGCGTGAAGTTCCCTGAGATAGCGGTGAGTTCCCTCAGCCTCCAGATGCATCTGCTCCATATACTAGAGATATAAAATAAACATCCAGGCAACACACAAGGATGAATCTGCAGATCCAGCCAAGGGTGCCCACTTAAAGTTCAATCTCCAGTGCACAGCAGTGGGGCCATGGTGTATTTGTGTCTTCTGTAATGTTCTGTTTGCTAATTCTGGCAACTCAGAAGGTGAACATCGGCATTGGTTGGCAACCATATCCAGAACCAAGGGGTGCTCAGCGCTTACTTCAGAAGCTGGCAAGTGCCCTTGAGATGCTCCTGAGAAAAGTGCACAGTCTTTGCTCTCCTGTAGCCCCATGTGGCTGAAGCTCTTGGGGACAGGGGCTCCCCTGCAGAAGTGGGCAGCTGATCCAGAACTACAGCTTGTGGGTAGATGGCCCACAGGGTGACTTAGAAAAGTATTTGAAATGGGCCCATAGGAACAGCATTGAGCTGGATTATGGATAGAGAGTATCTGAAGCTTTGGGAGGGACACTCAAGCTCTCGGATCTCCAGGGTAGTATTACCTGCAGAATATGCAGACATGATCTTGGGCAGCTTTAACAAGCAAACAAGGGCCAGATGGTTGATAGTGGCATTTCCTGCAGAGTGTGCAAAAACTATGGGCAGATTAAGCAAACAAAGGCCTGCCTGAAGAGTTTAGAGTACCCATGCTGGAAACAGCATATGCTCTTGAATCCGTCAGTTAGTGGAGAGGACAAGATTGAAGGGGAGACTGCAGAGGATCCAGCTTCAGTCACAAGGCCTAGCACCAGCTCCTCTATTTACAAGCAGGGGGAGCTTAGACATGCAGGCCACCATCTCCTGCACAGTGAACTGGGAATAATCACAGAAACTGTGAAAGAGTCATTACTACTCAGTGTCTACTTCTAATTGGTGATATGATTTTGTGATCCAACAGAAACTTTGTAGCCTGTTGTTCACTTGTATCTATAGCAAACCCAGTAGCTATATCCACACTACACACACACTAACACATGTGCATAGACAGGCACATACATATGAATACATACACACACACACACACACACACACACACACACACACACACATACACCTGTGTTTACATGAATTGCACAGCGTCATTGCGTGAGACTGCAAAACTATTTAATTAATGGTATGCAAAACTAGCATGGCCTCTATCATTATGGGAGGGGCAAGGTCTCTGCTAGCAGCCATCATGAAGAACTGTGGAAGAGGAAAGAGAAAGAAAAGAGTGAAAGCTGTGGTGGGGTGGTGGTGGCACTCACCTTTAATCCCAGCACTTGGGAGGATGAGACGGGCAGATCTCTGTGTTCGAGGCCAGCCTGGGCTACAGAGGGAGTTCCAGGACAGCTCAAGCAGTTACACAGAAAACCCTGTCTCACAAAGAGAGAGAGAGAGAGAGAGAGAGAGAGAGAGAGAGAGAGAGAGAGAGAGAGAGAGAAGAGAGGGAGAAAGAAAGAGAAAGAAAGAGAGAGAGAAAGCTGGAACTTGTGGCACATGCCTGGCATCCAAGCACTCAGGAAGCAGAGCAGGAGAACAGGGAGTTCAAGGCCAGTCCAGCCTGCCTAAGATCCCCATTCAAAAAATCAAAATGCAATCATAAAATGAGAGTGGAAACAAGTTAGCAAAATAATGTTTGTATACCTAACTGAGGCATTTAAAATAAGTATATTCAAATTTTGGTCTCTAAGAGAGAATACTACAGCTAGTCCAATAATTTACTCTAACCCAAAGTCAACCACATTGTTTTTAAAAACTGCTACGTGTTACTTTTGATCACAGATGATTCATCTGATTTGCTTTATTGTGTCTGATTATTTAATTGAATTGGCATGCAGTTATTGTTCACCCAAGCCTTTGACCATTGAAGGAATGTGAGTTTATCAGCAATAATTGTCAAAATATCCAGGCTTCTGCAACATGCCAAGCAGTGTTAACAATGATATCTTCAGGGTCATAGTGCTGGGACTCCAATCCTCCCCACAAGCTTCCTGATTCGGACCAGTCACTGTGTGTGCTGGTTGCTTTCTGTTACAGTGATAAACACCATGACCAAGAGCTACTCAGAGGAGGAAATGGTTTATTTGGCTTCCACCTTCCAGGTCACAGTCCATCATTAAGGAAAGCAGGGCAGAGCTCAAGCAGGAACCCAAAGCAGAAACCATGGAGGAATGCTGTGTAGCTGAAGTTTTCCTGTGCTCGCCCAGCACCAAGGTCCCACAGCCACTTATAAAATTCCTGTGTCCCATCTGGTCCTGCAACCACTCAGACCCAAGTAAACACACAGAGTCTTATATTAATTAAAACTGCTTGGCTATTAACTCAGGCCTACCACTGACCAGCTCCTACACTTAAACTCAGCCCATTTCTGTTAATCTATAAATCTCCAAGTTTTCCATGGCTTTACATGCTGCTCCCTGGATGGCAGGCTGAAGTCTCCTGATTCAGCCTTCCTCTTCCCAGAATTCTTCTTATTTGCTTATCCCACCTATACATCCTGCCTGGCTACTGGCCAATCAGCATTTTATTTATCAACCAATCAGAGCAACACATATTCACAGCATACAGAACAACACTCCACAGCAAAGCTGCCTGCTGGCTCATGCTTACACAGAACAATATGGCATGCCTGGAGAGAGTGCCACCCACAGTGGGCTGGGCCCTCCCACATCAATCAAGACAATTCCCACAGACAATGTCTACAGGCCAATGTGGAGGTAATTTAGTTGAGCTTCCCTCTTACCAGATGGCTCTAGGTTATGTAAGAATAACAATAAAACTGACAAGCACTTCTCCAAATCTCCCTTTAACCTGTCTGTAAGGGAGAAGCAGCGCCATTCCTTGCCTCCAAGGCTATGAGCTGTCTTCAGGAAGGTACCCAGCTAAGTGCTGCTTACAGTTTCATGACCTCAGCCATGGTACTGTGGTTGGCGTGTAACTTCCTCAATCTCCCCATAAAGGATTAAGTTCAGGAAAATATCTAACAATGTGGAAGCTATTTATGATCTTCAGCCACGTCTTCATGTATTGATTTACACAGCCAGAGATATTCGGAGCACTTTCTAAACCATTAGAATGCAGGCTTCCTATTCCAAGGAGGGTGTGTTTCTTTCTCCTACACATCTACCTTAAATTTTTATGTAGGAGAAGGCATGGCACCTCTCTGAAGAGTTTTTGGGTTTAAAGCTGTCTGTTAAAGAATCTGAAACTAACTCATAGACACTAACTAACTCATACAGAAAAAAACTAAAGGTCGACGTAAGGTAACTTGTAGCTTGTGTATATAGTGGGTAATAAGCATCTCCAAGGCATCTCCCACGTTTTAAAGGTGGTAGACTCTCAGGGCTGGTAAGGTGGCACCTCAGGCTAAAAATCACTTCTGGTAAACCTAACCACCTGAATGTGACGTGGGTATGATTCCCAGAACACACGCAAAGGTAGAAGGACTCCACACATTTATTCTCTGAACCCCACACATCTTCCAATATCTACCATATATAAATATATGTAGGGGTGGCACAAAGGTTTCCTAGTGAGATCTGAGCTTGCTTTACCCAGCAGGGCTACATTAAGGGATGGCTTGCCCACGTGCATGGTTACCAGGTGATTGGAAGGGTCTTCACTTGGCTGTGTTAGGGGGAGGTCTTTTGCCCCACCCCTTGGCATTCCTATAAAACGCCCTTTTGGAGAGGCAGAAGGGGCCAGTGGATATTGATGCAGGTTCTCCCGAAGATGTCCTGCGTTTCTGTCTCTTCTCCACACTCTCTTTCTATATAAATATTTCTTCTCTCTCTATTCTCAAGAGTACCCTGGAGAAAATGTGGGAGCTGGCCTCCCGTGTGTGTGTGTGTGTGTGTGTGTGTGTGTGTGTGTGTGTGTGTGTGTATGCTATATACAATGTTATTGTATTTGTATATAATGTAAACAAATTATATATTTACTTATAATTATATATAATGTAAATAACTTTTTTAATTTTAAAAAATGGTAGACTCCATTTGAGTGAACTTATTGTATAACAAAGATCAATGTGTTTTAAGACTGAAGCATTGATAAGCATCTGCCACATACATATTTTTAATGAAAATAAATTTTTTCATACAATATATTCTGATCATGATTTTCCCTCCCTCTTCTTCTCCCTGATTCTCTCCATCTCCCCACCCTTTCAACTCCATGACTTCTTTCTCTCTTTCTTAAGAAAACAAACAGGAAGATAAAAACAAAAGAAGCAAAGAGCACAAGAATTTCATGCACACATAGATACAATCATGCACTTGTGTGCCTGCACACACACACACACACACACACACACACACACACACACACACCACGCACCTTAAAAACTCAAAATCTGGGCTGGAGAGATGGCTCAGCTGTTAAGAGCACTGGCTGCTCTTCCAGAGGACCTGGGTTCAATTCCCAGCACCCACATGGCAGCTCACAACTGTCTGTAACTCCAGTTGCAGGGGATCTGACACCTTCACACAGGTATACACCCATGCCCATAAAATAAAAATAAATTCCTTAAAAAACTCAAAATTAGAAATCATAATATACAAGCAAATTACCTGCAAAGTAAAAACTGCCCAAACAAAGCAATATGAGACAAAAAAAAAAAAATCTTCAAGTTTGTTTTGTGTTGATCTGTTTTGTGTGATACTGCTGGGCATGGGGCCTGCTCTAAAGAGTGGTTTGTATACCCAGTGAGACTCCCTTGGAGAAAACTAATTTTTCCTTTGTGAGCAGTTTTCATTTAGAGATAGCTTCTTGGTTAAAGACAGGAACTCTTGTCTAGCTCCCCATCTCAGTGCTGGTCCCTCATCTGGTTTGGCCCTGTTCAGGCCCTATGCACTCTGCCACAGCCTCTATGACTTCATATGTGTGCCAGTCCTGTTACATCTGGAAGACACTGTTTCCTCGATGTCTTCCACCCCCTCTGGCCCTTACAATCTTTCCTCCTCTTCTTCAACATAATTCCCTATCCCTGAAGGGAGGGGTTTGATGAAGACATCCCATTTAGGACTGCGTGTTCCGAGATCTCTAACTCTCTACACATTGTCTGCTTGTGGATATCTGTATTTGTTCCCATCTACTGCAGGAAGAATCTTCTCCAATAGTGGTTGAGCAAGACAATGATCTATGGGTACAGAAGAATGTTACTAGGAGTCATTTTATTGCTATGTCCCTTTCACAGAACGGTAGTATTTGTTTTCCCGCTCAGTCCCTGACCTATCTAGCCTCAGGTTCTTGGTCACTCAAGCTGTGTCAGGCATCTCACAAAGTGAGCCTTAAATCCAACCAGATAATAACTGGTTGCTGCCACAACTTTTGTGCGACTCTCACAGCAGTGTATCATGTAGGCCGGAAATCATTGTAGATGGAAGGGTTTGTACCAGGGTTGGTGTTAACCTTCCTCCTCTAGTAGCATGCAGAGTTCTTCCAGTAGTATTGTAAGCATCAGTCAGTAGAAATAAGTGTTCTAGTTAGGCACCAGCTTGACTTCTCTGTGTCCAAGTGAAGTCAACCTAAGTGTTGTCTTAGGCAAATGGATCTTGCCATCAGCTTGGGGAGAGCAATCAGTAGCTTTAGCAATGGCATTAGTTGTTTGGGGGTTCCCATGGGGCCCCTTTAGCCAACAACTCAATTAGACACTGGAGGCTTTAATTTTCTTTATCCATTCATCGGACATCTAGGCTGTTTACAGTTTCTGGCTCTTATGAATAGAGCAGCAATGAACATGGATGAACAAGTGTCTCTGTAGTAAGATAGAGAGTCCTTTGGATATATTCCCAAAAGTGGTGTACCTGGATCTTAAGGTAGATCTATTGGCAACTTCCTCAGAAATCATCACACTGGTTTCCACAGTAGCTGTACTAGTTTGCACTCCCACCAACAATGGAAGAGTCCTTATTCCATATCCTCACCAGCATGAGCTGTTACTTGTTTTATTGATCTTAGCCATTCTAAAAAATGTGAGTAGTTTTGATTTGCATTTTCCTGATGATTAAGGATGTTTAACATTTCTTTAAGTGTTTCTTAACCATTTGAGTTTCCTCTTTTGATAATTCTCTGTTTAGAACTATACTCTGTTTTTTAAATTGAATTATTTTTAATCTAGATTTTTAGTTTTCTATGTATTTTGGATATTGTCTCCCTATCAGATATGTAGTTGGTAAAAAGAAAAAATCTTTTCCCATTCTGTAGACTGCCATTTTTTTTTCCAAATGAAAGTATCCTTTGCCTTACAGAAGCTTTTCAATTTCATGAGGTCCCATTTATTAATTGTTGATCCTAGTGCCTGTGCTAATGATGTTCTATCCAGAAAGTCTTTTCCTGTGCCAATGAGTTTAAGACTATTCCTCACTTCTCCTCTATCAGGTTCAGCATATTTGCTGGGTTTATGTTGAAGTCTTTGAATCATTTGGAGTTGAGTTTAGTGCAGGATGACAGATATGGATCTATATGCATTCTTCTACATGCAGCCATTCAGTTTGACCAGCAACATTTATTAAAGATTCTTTTTTTTTCTATTGTGTATTCTGGCTTCTTGGTCAAATATCTGGTCCATGGATATATGGATTCATGTCTTGGTCTTTAATTTGACTCCATTGATTGATGCATCTGTTTCTATGTCATAACATGGTGTTATTACTATAACTGTAGCACAGCTTAACAATGGGGATGGTAATATGTAACGAGTCTTTCTCTGTACCACAAGCTCCCAAATAATGACACAGAGATTTATTATTAATTATGAAAGCTTGGCCTTAGCTTAGGCTTGTCCCACTAGCTCTTATAACTTATATTAGCCCATTTATTGTATCTACATTCTGTTGCATGGCTCATTGCCTCATTTGCTCATTCTGCTTCCTCTGCATCTGGCTGGCAGCTCCGCCTTCTTCTTCCCAGAGTTCTCTCCCTGCCCTGAAGTCCCGCCTAGACCTCCTGCCTAGCTATTGGCCATTCAGCTCTTCATTACACCAATCACAGAAATACATTTTTCACAGAGTGTACAAATATCCTACAACAGTGATACCTCCAGCAGTTCTTTTATTTTTCAGGATTGTTTTAGCTCTCCCATTTTTGGCTTTTTTTTTTATATGAAACTGAAAATTGTCCTTTTAGTTTTGTGAAGAATTGTGTTGGAATTTTGATAGAGGTTTGTGGAATCTGTAGATTGCTTTTTATAGGATGGTCATTTTCATATTAATCCTACTGACCTATAAACATGAAAGATCTTTTCATCTTTTGATATCATCTTTGATATTTTCTTCAATGTCTTAATTCTGTTATTATAAAAGTCTTCCATTTTCTTAGAGTTATTCCAACTCTATATATAGAGTTGAGAGAGAGAGAGAGAGAGAGAGAGGGGGGGGGGTTATTGTCAGAGATATTGTTTCCCTGACTTCAGTGTGTTGGTCAATTGTATATAGCAGGGCTAATGATTTTGTTAATTTTGTATTGTGCCACTTGGCTGAAAGTAGCTATAGAAGTTTCTCATGGAGTTCTTAGGGTCTTCTGTGTATAAAATCCTTTCCTACTTGTATTCCCTTGATCTCCTTCAGTTGTCTTATTGCTCTGGCTAAGACTTCCATTATTATATTGACTAGGTATGGAGAAAGTAGACGGCCTTGTCTTGGTCCTGATTTTAGCAGAAATGCTTTGCTTCTCTCTCTGTTTGGGTTGATGTTGAATGTAGGTTTGCCGAAAATTACCTTTGTTATGTTCAGATATGTCCCTTACATCCCCAGTTTCTCCAGGACTTTCATCATGAAGTAATGTTAGATTTCATGAAAGACTTTTTCTGTATCTAATGAGATGCTCATGTGGTTTTTTTGTCTTTCAGTCTGTTTATGTGGTGGATTACATTTATCAATTTATATATGTTGAACCATCCCTGCAATTCTGGGATGAATCCTACTTGATCATGCTAAATGATCTTTTTGATATATTCTTAGATTCAATTTGCAGGTGTTTTACTGAAAAGTTTTGTGTCTATGATCATAAGGGAAATTGGTCTACAATTTTCTTTCTTAGTTGGCTCTTCCTGTGGTTTAAGTATCAGGGTAATTGTAGCCTTATATAAAAATTAATCAATGTCCCTTTTGTTTCTATATTGTGGAAATTTTTGAGGAATATTGGTGTTAATTATTCTTTGAACCCATAGGTCTGGGTATTCTGTGATTCATTTTCATTAAATTCTAAAAAGTTTATAAATTCCTTATTAATTTCTGTTTTTATCCATTTTTCATTCAGTGGTGAACTAATTAGCTTCGATGAGTTTGTGAAATTTCTATTGTTTCTGTTGTTTCTGATATCCAGCTTTAATCATTGATGGTGAGATAGGATACAGGGTATTATTCCCATTTTCTTGTATCTGTTGAGACTTGCTTTGGGTCCAAGTATGTGGTCAAGTTTGGAAAAAGTTCCATGAGGTGCTAAGACAAAAGTATATTCTTTTGTGTTTGGGTGAGATGTTCTGCAAATATTTGAGAGGTTTGTTTAATTTATAACATAATTTAACTCCAGCCTTTTCTCTGTTTAGCTTTTGTTTGGATGGCCTGTCTGGTGGTGAGAGCTGGGTATTGAAGTCTCTCACTATCACTGTGTGAGGGTCAATATGTGATTTTAGTCACAGCAGTGTTTCTTTTCTTAACTTGAGCACCCTTGTGTTTGGTGTAGATATGTTTAGAATTGCATCCTCTTGGTGGATTTTTCCTTTAATGACTATGTAGTATCTGTCCCTATCTCTTGTAATTAGTTTTGGATTAAAGTCTATTTTGTGGGATATTAAAATGGCTATACCTGCTTACTTCTTGGGTTGATTTGCCTATCTCCTTCCATCCTTTTACCCTGAGGCTGTGTTTACCTTTGATGGTAAGTTGTATTTCTTGGATGCAGCAGAAAGATGGATCCTGTTTTCTAATCCAATCTGCCAGTCTGTCTTTTTATTGGGGAATTGAGCCCATTAATATTGAGATTTTGGGGGGGGCTGGAGAGGTGGCTCAGAGGTTAAGAGCACTGCTTGCTCTTCCAAAGGTCCTGAGTTCAATTCCCAGCAACTACATGGTGGCTCACAACCATCTGTCACAAGATCTGGTGCCCTCTTCTGGCCTGCAGAGATACGTGCAGACAGAATACTATACATAATAAATAAATAAATTTAAAAAATATATATTGAGATTTCTTTTGGTTAGTCTACAAAACCATGGGTCTCTAGAGACTTTAGCACATACTTGTCACTTCTAGCCTCCCATTTATGTTGTCATTTGGTTAATTCTTACCCTCCTCTCTCCTGGACCAGAAGTCCCTGAAGCCAGAGGTCACACTGGTAAGCCTCCTTTTATCTTCCCAGCATGGCTTACAGAACCAAGCATCTAATACCTACCCAAAAGACAATAGATCAATCAATTGGATGAGATTTTGGTTTTTCTCATCCAATTGGTCCAGTGTGACCAATGTACTGCAAAGCAATTTTTTAATTTTGGGAGTCAGATTTGCCTTTCAGAATTGGATTAAAAATTTGATACTCTCTCTTATTAAAAGTTGAAGTACACAGTTTTTATAATAAATTTTTAAAGGGTCCATGGAGCTTAGGTTAAGAATTAAATATTAAGAACATCTAATTGTACTTGGGAATGAAATATCACAAAAATTAATTACTATAAGTAGCAGTATTTTAATGTTTATGTGCTGATGGTAATCAATTATATGTTGCCTTTGGAATATTTTGCAACCTTCCATAGGGGGAAAGGAACTATCTATAAATGCTATATATTTTATTTATATTCAGGAAAGAATTTAAGGCCTGCAGAGAAAGACTAATAAAAACACATACTGCAGTATAATATAAAATATATTCCAAAAAGGTAAAAAAAAAAATCAGTCTAAGGAAAAAACTAAGGCTAAGAATACAAGATAGGGCCAGGGGAGAGATTCATATTCAAAATTTATGACAAGAAATTCAACACCCTTGCTGGAAGACGGTAACAAATTTTATTCTCAGGTTTTCAGCCGCCAATGTAGAGGAGAAAAAAAAAATCAGCTATGCCTTACAGAGGGTCGTATTTTATATATGCGTCTGTATGAATACATGTATGTGTAATTTAATAGAAAATGCTTAAAGAAGGGGCCAGTATGCCATGTTAAAAAGTAGAGAGGCAATATTTCCAACCTTCCTGGGCATAGCCTCTGCTCCTGAGCCTAGAACAAGACATAAACGATGCTAAGGATGACCAGAATTTAAGGGATTTATAATTAACAGTTCGTGATTTTCTGTAATTTTTGTCAGCAGTAGATATTTGGAAAGAGTCTTCATTAAGCTAGGAGAGTCAGACATCTGGGTGTTCCCCAACAACCAGGGATCTCCACATCTCCATTTATTACAGCCCCATCTTTTAGGATTTTCATTTGTTTTGTGTGTGTGTGTGCATGTGCGAGAGCATGCACACACAAGGTGCAACACCGTGTGTGTGTGTGTGTGTGTGTGTGTGTGTGTGTGTGTGTGTGTGGTCAGAGGACAAGCCTCTGGTTGTCTCTCTCGCCCCCTTGTGGGACTTGGGGGTCAGACTCAGGTTGCCAGGCTGGCTTCTAAGTGCCTCCATGCAGAAGCCACAATTCCACTTTGTCCTGTATGCAGGTACACTCTATTTATTTAATAAAAGGCTTAGGGGCTCTTGCTCCCCCTTAAAAGAACACACACCTAGGATGCTTACTCTCAGGACCTCGTCTGAGCCTTCTCAATCAAGCCTCTCTACTTCAGAGAGCTAATACAGTCACCTCCCTCTCCTGGTGGAGGATGGGACACTGAATGAACCACACCGACAGGGTTTCTTTCTTTCTTAAGTGGAATGCGTTTCTCCGGCTCCTTTGTCCTAAATTCAGATCAGACTTCATTTCTTTTTCGAAAACTGTGGTTCGGGCTCTCATAATCCCAAAAGTGCATTCAGGTTCCGTACTTGTCCCCTTTGTAAAATGTCTGTTCCCAGGGACTCAGAAGGTCTGCATCTTGGATGTAACTAGGCAAAAGTAACTTATGCAACATTTTAGTGTTTGCCTTGTTATTGAGATCCTTATTCAGTTGCTAGGATTCTGTCACCATATGGAAGTGGAGACAATTATATTACATTTGGTGGCAAGGGTGGTGGGAGCGAGGAAATAAAAAGACATTCCCCAGCACAGCGTTCGCAATCCAGAGACTTCAGCACTTGAGAAATCTTTCTTCGCCTTTCTCTCCTCAGCCTGTCTCCGCCCTGAGTCCTCCCTTTTCACCCTCCAGTGTCTCCAGCCCGGTGTGCGCAATGATGAAGACGCTCGCGCTAGGACTAGAGAGGATGATGTTCAGAAGTAGCACATCTTACATAATAAAGCTGAGTGTTCCTGCATAAGAGAAGATTTTGTTTTAAAAAAAGAAAAACTCTACTACTCCCGTCCACCTAGTATCTGAGTGGCAAAGGAAGGTCTCCTGCCTTGATTTCTTAGGTGCACCCAAAGCCGTTAGTGGCCTTGCATGGTCTCAGAACCACGCTGTCTTTGGATAGCTTAAGCTTGAGACTGTGGACCTTTCTCCCTGCACCTATATACCTGCGTTTAGTTTCTATAAAACATCTGAGTTGATTACCTACTGCCTGCCAGACACTGGTGGGAGGGGATGAATTGCCTCTGATGTCCCCTGCCTTCACTTAGCCTGCAGATTAGTGGGGAGAAAAAGCAAAGAATGGCACAAATTAACATGGAATCGAATTGATTTCAAGTGTGTCATTGGGGGGGGGGGGGACGGTGATAGAGATGTAGCACACTTCAGAGTGCTTGCCTCACATGCAAACGGCCCAGGTTCTGTTCCCCAGCACCTCACAAGCTGGATGTGGTGGTATACGACTGTTATCCCAGCACTGTGGAGCTGGAAGCAATGAGTGCCAGAGGTTCAAGGCTATCCCCCCAATACATAGTGAGTTTGTGGCCAGCCTGGGATACATAAGACCTTATCTTGACTAGAAAAAGAAAAGAGAACATGTACTTCAGAAGGGATAGAAGGTCCCAGGACATGAGATGCAAATGGCACACAAGCATCTTCAGATCCAGAGGGTAGGCAGAGGGCCTGGTGCATTGAGGTTTATAAGACAAGCGTCTAGCAAGAGAGAGCATGCGCAGTATAAGAGCAGAGAGGGAGGGTTGAGCTGCCTGATTCCCGATGTACTTACTCAAGGGCCATTGCCATGGAAACCTCCCCAGCCATATACAGTAACCTGCCATGATGCCAGGACTAGTGAGAAGGTTGGGGCTTTATGCTCTTGTTTTGTTTGTTTGTTTGTTTGTTTGTTTGTTTGTTTTTGTTTTTTCTTAGTGGGAGAATTGTACTTAGTTACTTCTGTTTTCTATTCTGAAAATGTATTTCTGGCTACAACCTGGACGATGAGTGAGCAAAGGACAAAAGTTATATAATGCAGTTGAATGTTTTCAGTGGAGAGATGATGGACCCTGGGCTTGTCAGGGGAAGCAGGTGAGGTGGGTGAGTTTTACAAATTGATTAGAGTCAAGGGGCTTGGGGAAGGTACTGATGGGGCCATCTTCTGCAGCAGTTATGTGGAGACAATGAGGAAGTGTCAGAAACCAGAGACAAGCGCTGAGTTCAAGGCTGGGGGTGTTGATGACACAACAAACTGTCACAAGCAGGAAGGGGATTATACTCTGGGTGTGGAATTGGTTTAAGGTGACAGGATTTGGGGGCATGATGATGTCACAAGACACCATGCACAGACACTGGATTGTATTATGGTCATGTTATGGGTGTGGAGTTTGTCAAAGAGGATAAGGACTTATGATATAAACTTATGAGTCATCTTCCCACTCCTGAGTCTGGTGATGGAGATGATTAGAGAGAGAGGGAGATTGTAAAATGAGTCAACAATAAGTCTGGGACAAAAGTCTACAGGAAGTCAAACCCACGATGGCCCTGTATGAGAGGGGGACCCAATAAAGAAGGAAATAACGGCAGAAGAATCAGGAGATCCAAGAAATGACTGTGTCATAATGGGCTGGGGATAAGGGTTTCTGAGAGGTGGGAGTGGTCAGCTTCCTCAGATAAAGAGGATGGATACACAGGGGGTTTTTGGATGTGGTGACTCAAACTTAGTACTTGGAAAACAGAACCAAGAGGACTACAAATTCCAGGCCTTATCCAGTCAAATAAAGAAAGGAAGGGAGGAAAAAAAGAAAGAAACAAACAGAGAGAGAGATAAACAGAGAGAGAGAGAAATAACACTTTGTATATGTTGAGAAACTTTTGAGTTATTATTTACTTATTTTTTTTCTTGAGCTAAGGTAGAGAAGACTGATCAGTAGATAATTGCTTTTGAAACAAAAATAATTGTAAAGCAACATGTACCAAAAATACAGCTGTAATTCATTCCACCTGTGGTTCTTTTCTGTTTTTTAATAATTTTTACCTAATCAGTTTTACATGTATCTTTAACCTATACTCAGCAAGGAAGCATGACATAAACATGTGACATGTTGGTGACCACGAGAAAAGGAGAGAAAGTGGGTGGTGTGTGAGCAAGGAACAGTGTGGGGTTGTGTGGTCTCAACTGCAAAGAAAATGTGACCCTGGATCCCAGGGACCTTGGCACAGCCCCACCTGCTTCTGCTATCAGTGACCTATTTGTGCCTAGTGTAAATAAGCCAAGGACTGTCCACAAAGCACTGTTGACGCCTCCCCTGCTGGTTGGCGTTGCTATGTGGGGGAAGGTTCCCACAGGCTGACATGTGGAAGAACACATGCTCAGAGACTTCTGTGGGATGAGTGGCAGTCTGTGTTCCCTCCCTGCTCCTGATGCAACTCGGACATTTGAACCCTCCCAGAGAGAAGGTGCAGCGGAGGTCAGTGTCTCAGCACAGTGACCAGGTGGTAAGACAGACGTCAGACTGAAGCATAAGGAGCTGATTATGGGAGGTAAGAACATGGAGGTGAGGCCTGGTGCTTAGTTCTGTGTTTGGAATCTGCAATGGAAGTGAGAGGTTGGGGGGCAGGCAGCTGGACAGACACATGGGTAGGTAGGCATTTGTTCAGTCAACGAACAGTGTGCTGTCTTACACTTGGTGGCACTTAGAGACAGGAGGCAAGGGGATATCCTCGTGGGAGATCTGTCATAAGCATATTGGGCCATAAGATATATGTCCAGGATAATCTCAAATGCATTTACTAATGTGATTTACTAAGTTCAGCACTTTTCCTCATAGGTACACTTTTTTTTTTTTCTGTTGTCGGTTTTGAGACAGGGTTTCTTTGTGTAGCCCTGGCTATCCTCGAACTCAGAAATCCTCCTGCCTCTGCCTCCCAAGTGTGGGATTAAAGGCATGCACCACCACGACCCAACACCGAATGTACACTTTTAACATGACCTTTATGTAAAGGTCAAACCAATTTGTATTCAGAACAGAGAAATAAGATAGTATGCCCCCCAAAGTAGTCATTTTGTTTTTTTTATCCTCTCTCTTTTCATTTTTTTTTATCTAACCAACTTGAGCAGTCCTACTGTTACCACTTAAGAATCGGAATATATTTTCTAAATAGTATCCTGAGCTATATCTTCAGTCTTCCATGGTGCTTTTGAAAAATCAAGGAATTACCTACGTTATATCATGCCCACGATGCTTAAGCAGACTGTGACCTCCATGGAGGTTAGAAATGTGAATCAATAGGGTGTCTCCAGTTGGGCTATAAACTTCTTGATAGCAAGGGCTTTTCTGGGTTAGAACCATCCCAAACAAAACCAGAGACCATAAATACAATTGTCATAGAAAAATGCTTAGGGTATCCTTGGTTTGCAAAGGAGGACTCAGCCAAGGATTTAAGAAGATGCCAGGAGGAAGTGGTAATGAACTGGGGTGGAGGTAAAGACAGACACAACAGATGAAAGAATGTTATTAACATGGGCTTGAGAGAAAGGAACCAACCTTTCCAGGTGGTGTTGGCAGTGTGGGGAGATAAAATTAGTGACACCACAGAGGTCCTGGGTAAAGTGGTTTGTTCCTCTTGATCTCAGCTCCTGGGAAGCTCTATTGGATGAAAGCTTTGGGCTGGTTCTGTGGAGGGGAGGGGGTATGTTGGGAGCTATTAGAATTCTCAAACAGAAGGACTTTGAGGCATAGGAACAACACCCAGATCACATAGAAAACTGAGAAATAATGGAGCTTGGGAACTGAAAGGTAGATGAGGATGAGCTCTGACAATGATCTTGGGTAGGTAATGGGAAATCCAACCTCTATGTACAAAGTGGCCATGTTTCAATTTGATGCGTGGAAAATGAAGAGGTACCATCTAAAACGGAGAATAAAGATGGCCCAGCCTTTAAGCCAGAGAGAGTGATAATTCCACTATTTTGGTGTAGAAAGAAAGGGAGATTCTTCAGAAGAGGGTGAGGATGGGGATCTGGCCCCAGTAAAGATATCAATGACTCTCAATTTGACTGAAATTGCTGCCAAGTGGAGAGCCTGTCAACAGCCCGGGCCCGAGGGGAGGGGAATGGGAAGATGCCAGACAGTGAATGTTAGATGATTGTTCTGGGAGAAGAGGCATGAGGTTCCACAGGAGCCAAGGGAAACATGTGGGTTTGGGAAAGAGACCTTCCCTGGGATGCCTTTCATTGATTCGATCATCTCGTGAGATCTTTTCTCTTTTTCTTCCTCCCCCTTTGGAACAGCCCCACGAAGTGGCTGAGTGGCTGTCAGCACCATCTCAGAGCTGGGACACAACTCATCTTCCCAGCTCAATGCCCTATTTACTAATGAGCATTGACTGACCTGGAGTTCCTACAGGTTCTCCTTGGGGCTGAGAGAAGGATCTCCTCAGGGGATCCTCGTGAGCCTGAAGAGAGAGCTCAGTGGGTAAACACTTGCTGTGCAGACATGAATCCCCACACGAAAAGCTAGCTGTGGTGCTGTGTGCTTACAACCCAGCACCGAGGGAGCAGAGACAAGAAGATCCCTATGGCCCACTGTCTGGCCAGCACGGCCTACTTGGTGAGCCCCAGGTCAGTCAGTGAGTGATCCTGCCTCAAAGAAACCAGGTAGATGACCCCTGAGGAACCTGAGCCAAAGTTGTCCTCTGGCCTCCATACCTAGGCATCACACACACACACACACACACACACACACACACACACACACACACACACACCACATACATGCACAGAGACCCCACTTCCTGTCTGTTTGTTACGAAGACCCAGAGAAGGGGAAGAGACAAATGATTTACTAATTGAATATTTCTGGCTTACATTTATGATGCTGCTGAGCCAAGCTTCAAGTTCATCTCTAGGAATAACACCCTTTTTATAGAAATAATCACTGCCTCTATGAAAAAGTGCTATTTTATCTTTCAGTTTTCACATAGTTATTTTATACTTCTAAATAATCCATTTTATCTTAATGTCCTTGTACATGAAAAAAAAAATCCAGAAGGATGAAATACTTGCTTTCTCTAGAGAATGTGATAAAGTGACATGATTTCTTCTGAAGGATATTAAAAATTTATGCTTTCCCTTTCCCCGAAGTACCAAGAAATTCAAATACAAATTCTACTTTCAGCTACTTTGACTACATTGACCAGCGTGTGTGTGCATGTATGTGTGTGTCTGTGTGTGTGTGTGTGTATGTGTATTCTCCTTTTTATTCTCAATGATGCTTTCTGATTTTTACCCCTAAAAAAATCCTTAAGGTAGAGTGTCAGGATACAAACACACTAAGCACCTATTAAAAGAAAACTGAGATCAGTTGGCTCCAACAATTTATTCTAGCCTCATTTTATTCCCAGCACTACATAAGAAAAAAAAAAGAATGGGGGGTGGCCTGGGGGAAGGGGAGGGGGGCAGGAAGGGAGAGAACAAGGGAATCTGTGGCTGATATGTAGAACTGAATGGTATTGTAAAATAAAATAAATTAAAAATAAATTAAAAAAAAAGAAAAGTGAAAAAAAAAGAATGAAAAAAGAAATGAAAAGAGGTTCTCTGACCTGACCGCATTCTGGGCCAGATATGTCCAGAAGATCACATCCTTCTGCATAGATAAGTTATATTATAACCAGAGAAAAGAAACCTGGTTGGCTGCAGCTGGCACTTGCCTTACATGACCATATTTTGGCAACATTCGGCCTCTGATTGGCTGGACAGCTGGTGGCTGTGGTTGGCTGGAATGGCAAAGACCTCTTCGGTGTGCTTGTAGTCTGTTTGTATATCACCTTCCAGCACAGGTCACCATAGCAGGGCATGCTTTGGGCCAGCCATGAAAATACAGAGACTAGTTCAGTGTAGCAGCCCTTGTAGTAATAACTGGATAGCTCTCCACTCCTACTGAGTAGCTCAGGGCATCGTTTCCACCCGAAAGGTGAGGGAACTGAGCACCAGCGATCAAGTTGAAGCATTAATGGCACTGGTAGAGGATAGAAGTCGGTTGACGCAGACAGGATGGGCATGCACAAAGCCCTAGGTCTATCCCCACCACTGTATAAAACCAAGCATGCTGCTGTTGGTGCTCGCCTGTAATCCTAGCACTGGGGATGTAGAGGCATGAGGGCCCAACATTTAAGGTCATCCTCAGCTACGTAACAAGCATTGAGGCCCAAGCTACATGATTTAAAAAAAAAAAAATCCCTTGCGTAGAATTCATTCTGATACCCTGCTCCCAAGGGAGGCCCCTTTGCTCCAACTTTCTCCCCTTCTTGCTCTAACTCTTTGGAAGATTTCCAAATGGCATGCCCTGGCTGAGTGGTTCTCGTGCTGATGAAGACTAATCACCGACATATGGGACTAATATTGTTTCCGAAGTTTCTCCTCATGCTTCCATCTCCTTCCTAGGTTTTACAACAAAGAGACGTCTAGAAGTATGCCCTTCATCGGGCTGTCTTCAGTAATGAAAATGGAATCCAAGCTTATTCTCCTCTTTTGCAGGGTAAGTACTAATTTGAGTTACTGAATTAGCTTTGCACTCCACAGTATTTAACCAAAAAAAAAAGTAGAAATGTTGCTTGTGCTTTGTAAAGATGGCATGCCTTATGAATAACACCCAGATTTGTCTTAAGGGTGTTTGCATTTAAAAAGAAAAGAAGAATGTTCCATTTTTAAACATTACATTGTGGGTTTTTATAAATTGTAGTTGAACATGTTTCCTCTGATCTAGAATTTGAGTCATTTTGACCTACATAGGAGTTGAGATCATGAAAATAACATGAGTCTTCCTTGCATATTTTATACACAAGTAGAGTTTTGTGCATAAAACTGACATGTGGTCTCTGAAAAGTCATGACCACATGACAAGGAAGATTTAGAAATGGACAGATTGCTGCTCGGTAGCATTGTCTTTCTTCCCAGATGCCCTAGCTTGGTGTATCCACCCCTCTTGGCCTCAGCACTGGCTGTCTTTAACTGGAAAATGCATGATTACTGTGCAAGCAGCTAGAACAAAGATGGGCCCAAATGGGAGAAATTAGCTTTTGAAGAAAGGGCAATGTTGGTGGGTTGCTTTTTGTTTTTTGTTTTTCCCCCCAGAGTGACTCTGCTTTGTCTACCTACAAAATCATGTGTTAATTTCAGTCCACATGTGTTTTATTTTTATTTCTATATTTAATGTTCCAATGCATAGTTTAAAGAAGAGCCTTCTGTGTGTAACTATAAATATTGTAAACATTTTAGTTATTCCAGGCTTGGGGAAGTGAGCATACCTGAATGTGTGTGAGGACTGAATTACAGATAACTCTTAAACAAATGTAGCTTTTATTACCTTTTACTACACAGAGTAACTTCAACAAAACATTACAAAGTAAAAGTCCTTAAGGGGACCCTTTGCAATAAATCATACGAACATTCCATTATTAGCATATAGATTGAATGTATAGAGGAGCTCGGAAAGGGCCAAGGTTCCCTGAAAATGGTTTATTCTGTGTCAGAAAATTATACATAATGCTGAAATTACATGTTTAAAACACCATATTTTATCTACCCATAAATACAACATTTGCAAAGCAAAAGTAAACATAAGCTTGTAAACAAATTATCAGAAGGTTTTTAATGTGCCAGGGCCCTATATTAACTACATGTCACCATGTGTGCATAAATAACTTAAAGAGTAGGTAAGGGGGTGTTTGCCCCCACGTCTCAGATTCTGGGGCTCGCACTAATGAATCAGGATCCTATTTACACTATTAATCCCCAAAGTAATTGCTTATTTGAAGAAGTTCTGTCTTGGCAGTTTCTATTAATTAAATCCATTTGCAGTGTATGCACACTCTTGAAATTCTCCAGTCCTGTTTTTCATAAGCCAAATTCAAATAGGTTCATGTCATAATGTCTTTGTCTTTTATTAAGGCATCGACCTTTCGGTTTTAAGGACATCTCAGAACGGCTCTGTACATAAAAACTGCTAAATCAAATTCCTCTATATTTTAGAAAAGTCAACCTATTACACGTTATTATGTGAAATGTTCTCTTCAAGACGATGGGTAGAGGTTTATGCCGAACACATGTCTAATTTCTAATGTTTCAGTAAGTGCCGTTTATTCTGTGGTTTTTTTTTTTTTTTCCGGCTTTGACTCTGCAAGTCTATTTTTAACTGTCCCTGTGCCTTCAGGATTTCAAGCAAGCTTCTCAGGGTGCATGTATTTAAATATATTTTTATGAATTCTTTGAGAATGTCACACACGCTTGTAATGTATTTAGATCATATTCAACTCCTCCTCCCCATAACCTCCATCTTTTTCCAACTTCGTATACTTTTTTTTTTCTTTTATAGATTATAGATAGGGGAAAGAGATGGGGAGAGGAAGAGAGAGGATGTGGGGGATGAAGTGGCATGGTAAATGGGGACTTCAGAGGAAAAATAAGAAAATACAAGAGCAAGTATTCTTCTTTTTTATTTTAATGACCCACTGAGTCCAACATGTGCTGCCCATATACTCCTGGGATCGGCGCCTCCCCTGGAGTGTGGTTGGCCTACTGGGGGCCACACTCTTAAAGAAAACTGGCTCTCGCTCCCCCAGCAGTCATCAGCTGTCAATAGCCCCTCAGCTAGGGCTTGGGGGCCTCGTGAGCCCCTCCCATTTCACACTGGAATGCTAACTGGCTTGATCTTGTACAGGTCTTCTGCAGACCACAGCTGCTGTAAGTTCACGATTGTATCTGTCCTGTGGTCACAGGGCTCCAGACCTTATCGCAACTGACTCCATGATGGAAGTACCATTCAGGCCATAAAAACTCAGCATGTAGATAGTGCCACCTGCCAAAATGAAAACAAAGACCTAATCCATCAAAGCCCATAGTTCCAAAGAAGTTTCTAAGTGTGCTAACCTTGAATTTTGGGTTTTGTAGTTCCATTTCTGGCTAACTGTTCTTGTTAGCTGAACTATATCAACCAGAATATAGTTTTTGTGCTTAAAATCTCACCCTGAGAAAGGCTAAGTGCTACCCTGCGATCCCAAACACCTAGTATAGTCACCCAGCTAATAAAGACTTTCTATTGGCTTAAACCCATGTCCGAGCAGTCTTATTTGGTGAACACCCCACAATACTGTCATGTCCAGATGACCCTGATTCCACTCTGTTACTCCATGGCCCCTGACTCTTACAACCTTCCCATTCCCTTTTCCCCCTCCCCAAATGGTTCCTGAAAAGGTGCATTTAAAAGATTGATCTGGTCTACCCAACTGGGACACCACACAAATATGAAGCTAGTTCTCATGCTGAAGGGTGGAGTATAAGAATTCACAAAGTTGAGGGGGGGGTGTTTTAAAGGGTAGAGTTCCCAGAGAGCTTTCAAATATTTGACTGAGAAGTTGGGAAATAAATTCTATAGTCCGTCGACACTACAGAAGTGTTTCTGCACACCCTCACTTGGAAGCTTGAAAAACATACTCAAGGGGCAAGAGCAGAATTTTTAAAGAGGGGGAAAAGTAGCAACCAGGATGGAGGCAGCATCTGTGAAGTGCCCAGGGGCAGCAATCAGAGTGTGGGAGGCTAGACATGGGCAACAGGGAAACAGATTTGAACCCAGGGTGAAATCATGCCTAATAAAACTATCTGGAATCAGCTATTGCATGCCTATCTACCTCAGTGTGTGCCTAGGCATAATACAATGTACCTAGGTGTATTTCTCTTTGCAAGGAAAACATAGAGAGCAGAATCCAGACACATGTGGGTTCAAATTCCAACATAAGAGCATACACAAATCAAAAGAGGTGTGTAACATACTGTCTCGGTTACTTTTCCTATTGCTGTGATGAAATGCCCTGACAAAGGCAGGAAAGTTAGGAAAGAGAAGATTTGTTTTGGCTTACAGTTCAAGGTACAGCCCATTGTGGTGGGATACTCAAGAGAAAAGGAACTTGAAGCAGCTGGCCACATTGCATCCACAATGAGGAAATAGAGAGGGATGGATGCAAGTTAGTATTCAGCTTGCTTTTTCTACTTTATATAGACCAGGACTCCTGCACAGGGAATGAATGGGTCTGCTCACAATAAAGATAGGTTGTCCCACAGCAGTTAACGTAGTTGAGATAATCCCTCACAGGCATGCCTAGAGGCCCATCCTCAGATAATTCTAGATCCTGTCAAGTTGACCATTAACACTAGCCATCACACAATCCAAATTGGAAAAAAAAATAAAAAGACAAAGATGGAAAGAAGTGGTACCCTAAAATCGGGGGGAGCCTTACAGTAGTTTTGCCCCGGATAGTCCTAAAAGGACTGTTACCATCTTAACACAGGATTATACTGAATGTCTAGAAAGGAAAGAAAGCTTGCTATCATGAAAAACTCAGGTTTCTTAAAAGAAAATAAATTGTATTCAGTTAACTCTCCTTCATTAAGCAATGATTTATGTAAAATTTAATACTAATGGTTTTCTAAGAAGATCCAAGTTTCTTTCTTGCTGGAATCACCCTAAAGAATCATTTTATCTCACTCAGAGAAAGCACTTATGTTACCATTTGTATTAATTTTTAATACTGAATAAAATATTAGTGTTTAGCTTAATATTGATTCTAAGTGTAATAGTCCTCCATAATGACACACTAATTGGTTAGAATTAAATCAGACAGATTCAAGAACCCTGAGACTATACCAACTAATACTTGCAATTTTTTTTCATTAGTTCCCAGAATTC
Organism: Peromyscus leucopus; assembly: GCF_004664715.2. Classification (NCBI taxonomy): domain Eukaryota; kingdom Metazoa; phylum Chordata; class Mammalia; order Rodentia; family Cricetidae; genus Peromyscus; species Peromyscus leucopus. The sequence goes on along the minus strand of NC_051084.1, from coordinate 26,424,336 downwards.
CAATTAAAATGGAGTTAATCTGTTGAGTGAAAGATCATGGGACAATATAAGTTCTATGCAGTATGTCATGGATAGCCACTTCCTTCCAGCTCCTCTATCTTCACTGTGGAATAGGAGTGGAATGGGGGATGGAGAGGAAAAAGGAGCAGTGAAATTCATATGTGAATTTCATCCATGGAGTAAGAAACTCTGAAACTCTGAAGTCCAAATACATCAAGCAATTCATATGCATTGAGATGGTGTACATGCACTGAAGCAGTATACACATATTGAGGTAGTCTACTGAATTAAGGTGGTCTACTATATTGGGGTAGTCTACATGTGTTGAAGCAGTGTGCATGCATTAAGGGAGTCTACAGTATTGAGTTGGTCTATATGTGTTGAGACAGTTTACATGCATTGACATGATTTACTGCCTTGATGTGGTCTACATGCATTGAGGAAGTGTACATGCATTGAAGTGATCTATATGCATTGGTGTGGTCTATATGTATTGAGGTAGGATACATACATTGAGTTGGTCTACATTCATTGAGGTAGTCTACATGCATTGATGCGCAATGCATGCATTAAGGTGATCTGCTGCATTGAGGCAATCCATATGCACTGAGGTAGTCTTCTGCGTTGAAATCATCCATATACTTTAAGTTGGTCTCTGGGCACTGAGCTCTTTAGCTTACCACCATGATATCTTAGATATTCTCCTTAGACTTCCTTAGAGCCACAGTGTTCCCTTCAGTAATATTAGTTCAATAGCATTACCTGCTAAAGTCCTTGAGGAAGCAAGACAGTGCTCAGTGGGTGGGTACCTTTGACCCCCAGTGATACTTCATAAGGACTAGAATCTTGAATGTCACCATTAAAGAATACACAGTTGGTAGCTAGTGATTGAGCACAAACCTCAGATGCTGCTGAATATCCTTAGACCATAGGACAGGTCCCCACAACAAAGCCTCCTCAGGCCAAGAGGTCAAGGTAGCAAGGCTTAGAAACACTGAATTAAAGACATGTGTGGAATGAGCATGGTGTCTGACACAATCACCCCTCATAAAAATACCGGGACAGGCTGATGTTCTTGTTACCATAATGGAGTTGAGAAGGAAGAAAATCATACACATGGTGTTAGCCCTGAACTCTGCAAACAAGGTAGCCAGCCCTTTCGGGGACATCATACTGACCAGCCAAGTACCTGCTTGAGGTGGCCTGTTTTTAGGTGATGACCCATTTAATGCTTAACTGTTCTAGAAGGCCTGAGGATAGATGATATCAAAGTTCACCGCCTATCATGTGATGTCTATGTTCTCAGAAACTGGAATAAAATAGGAAAAGACAGAGTAAGCATTTGGTACATTTTAACTTCTGGGTCAGGAGTCTTTTGGTGGTTATGTTTGTTTTAAGAAACAGACTGCTGTCTGGACAAATGCAGTTCAGTAAAGTTATCTTCTGCCTAGTGTAAGATCTCATTAACTAGTCTCATGATACATGACTATTACAATCTCAAACCAAGTTGAATACAACCACACACAAAAAAAAGTTTGACTTAATGTTATGCTATTTTAAATAGAGAAGATTCTTTCTTAACACAAGGATTCAAGGTCTAAAGACCTGAGCTTACATTTCAGTGTTGGAACCAGTGAGCTCTGTGACCTTGAATAATTTACATAACTCCTCTGGGCTGTTTCCTTGCCTCTTTAATGAGTAGATCATTACCTCATAGGAGTGTTGGGAGAATGAAATGAGACATAAAGCATTTGGCAGATGTTACGCAGTTAATAAATGATAATGGTCATTGATTTCATTTTTTTTCCTTTGGCTCAAAAGCAATTCTAGGTGTCTTACATTGACATGGTGGCTGTTGTGACCTTCATCTGTCATTGTAAAGGATGACTGTGATGCTTAGGGATGCTTCTTTATGAAAATAAACTCCAACAACATCCCCTGTCTCCATAAATAAGACCTTCAAATTAGCCAGGCATAGTGGCATGTGCCTTTAAATCCCAGCACTTGGGAGGCAGAAGCAGGCTGATCTCTGTGAGTTCAAGGCCAATCTGGTCTTCATGATGTGTTCCAGGACAGCAAGAGTTACATTAGGGAGACCCTGTCTCAAAAAAAACAAAAACAAAAAACCTTCAACTCACTTCACTAAAGTTGATTTGAAAAGGAAATGCCAATCATAGTGGCACACATTTCTAATGCCACCACTTAAGAGGCTGAGGCAGGAGAATAATGAATTTGAAGGCAGTCTGGGGAACATAGGGAGATATTGCCTGTTTCTAATTTTTTTAAGGGAGTAGGTGGGGGAAAAAGAGGAGAAAGAAAACATGCATATTAAACATGTAATTTCCCAGTGAGAATTTTTCTAAGAAAAAAAGGTGGATTTCCAAAATTAAAGAATAAATGATGTGCCTCTCTTTATGGCATATTTAATATAGCTGATAATCCCCTTCTTAATTAGCCATGTAATTATAACTCAACAGAAAATTTCCCTGATGAATGTGGTAACCTACTTCAGAGAGGAAATCGGCACCCTGTGGCCACCCCTACCTCGAACTGTGACACTTTTTCAACCCTAATTTGTTCTTAACCTGAAAAGTCTCAGGAGAGATGAGGAGCAAGCTATTCATAATCTAACATTCCAAGGCCTGGGTGTGGGTTAAATTCACCTGTCACTGGTGTGCTCCATTTCCCATTTCCTTTATTCCTCAGAGACTATTTAATCCTTTTGTGTTCTTGCCACCTGTATGCTCTAAGTCTGAAAATAAAAACAAGACTAAGCCATCCATGAAGTCATAAAGTAATCATTTACCAGCTCTTTTTAACTAAGCAAGAGTCCCTCATCTCTATCTCCCCCAAAGCAAAGGCCTGAACAGCAGTATAAAAGACTGCCTTGACATGTGATACGGCACTTTTTTCTTTTTTTTTTTATTAATAATTTTTTATTCACTTTACATACCAATCACAGATCTCCCTCTTCCCTCCTCCCACCCCTCCAAACACACACACACACACACACACACACACACACACACACACACACACACACAGCCCACCCACCCCCATTCCCTCCTACAAGAAGGTAAGGCCTCCCATGGAGAGTCAGCAGAATCTGGTACATTCAGTAAAGGTAGGTCCAAGCCCCTCCCCCAGCCTCAAGGCTGTGTGAGGTGTCCCACCATGGGTAGTGGACTCCAAAAAGCCTGCTCATGCACCAGGGATGGAGCCTGATCCTACTGCCAGGGGGGCCCTTAAGCAGATCAAGCTACACAACCGTCTCGCTTATGCAGAGGGCCTAGTCCAGTCCTGCAGAGGCTCCACAGCTGTTGGTCTAAATTTCATGAGTTCCCATTAGTTGGGTTTGGTTGTCTCTGTAGGTTTCCCCATCATGATCTTGATGCCCCTTGCTCATAGAATCCTTCTTCTCTCTCTTTGACTGGACTCCTAGGGTTCAGCCTGGTATTTGGCTATGAATCTCTGCATCTGCTTCCATCAGTTACTGGAGAAAGGCTCTATGATGACAGTTAGCATATTCACCGATCTGATTACTGTAAACCAGCTCAGGCACCCTCTACACTATCACTAATAGTCTAAGCTGGGGTCATCCTTGTGGATTCCTGGGAATTTCCCTAGCACCCAGTTTCTCCCTATCCCCATGATATCTCCCTCTATCATGGTATCTCTTTCATTGCTCTCCCACTCCATCCCTGTTCCAGCTCAACCATCCTGTTCCCTGTTCCCTTATGTTCTTATTCCCCATCCCCTACCTTCCATTGCCCCCCCTCACCCCCAGTTTACTCTTGGAGATCTCAACTATTTCCCCTTCCCAGGGCGATCCATATTAGGGTCCTCCTGGTTAGCTAGCTTCTCTGGAGCTGTGGGTTATAGTCTGGTTATTAGGGCACTTATTTTTACACAAAATTAAGGGAAGGATTTTTTTTTTAAATCTACTCTAGCAATAGATGCTTGAAGTTCCCAAACACGAATGGTGTTTTTATTTCTATTTCTTTGGTTAGTTTTTGGTTGGGTTTTTGTTTGTTTGTTTGTATTTTGAGGCAGAGTCTCAGGTAGCCTAGGCTGGCCTCAAACTCATTATGTTGCTAAGAATGATCTGGAACTTGTGACTTTTTCTTTCCTCCACTTCCCCAATGGGCCACCATGCCCAGTTTTAGGCAGTGCTAATGACTGAACCCAAAGCTTCTAGAATGCTAGGCAAGCACTCTTTTGGTTTGGTTTGGTTTGGTTTGGTTTGGCTTTTCATTTTTATCATGTGTTTTATCCGTAGCTATAAATGTGTTCAAACTTAGTACCTGGTTCTGTGAAAAGGCATTGATACATCATTGAATTCTCACTCATGACCAATTCTACACTTCTGTACCATTACAGTATTTGAATGTGTTTGCATCTCATTGCAAAGTCTTATCTTTGGTTAATTTCTGCCTCGGACTCATTCAGTGTAGGCAGACACAGAATTATTTGTACTAATTCATTTCATTGATGTGTGTACCCCCATCTCGGTCACCAAAACCTCTTGGCAATAACAAGTGCTCATCATTTCCTTCTTTGACTCCAAACCCTCCAGCAGTTCCCTCGGTCATACAGAGTCAGCAGCTCTGACCTCCCTCAGCTCTTTTTATCTGGCTCTCTCCTCCCCCATTCTACTCCATTCCAGCCCCTCTGGAGCCTTTGGGTTCTTCCTGCCTCGGAAACTTTGCACTTCTGTGGACTGTTATCTGTGACATTGTTCCCCAGGAATCCACGTGACTTGATCACAGAGTCTTTATTCTAGATGTTCACAACTTCTAGTCTTTGTGCAAATGTTGTCTTCTCCAGAAGATCTTTGTCGTCCCCTCTTGCTGAACATGCTCTTTTTCCCTTCCTGGTTTATTCCTCTGGCTGGTATTTGTCACCCTCTGATAAACTTTCTAATTACCTCTCTTTTCCTGTCTCCCTTCTTAGCACATGAACTCAAAGAGGGCATTGATTTCTGTGGGGTTTGCCGGTTGAATCCCAACCGCTGCACTCACTGATGGATATTAGTTAGGTGGTTTATACCTTTATTAACCTTATTTCTCTACCATCAATGATTTGTTTTGCCTCTTACTGATTTTTTTGTCCTGGTATTCTACCTTTGTCATGGTTCCATTATGCTAAGACCCCCCAAGTTGCTTAAGTAACCCTAAGCAGAAAGAATAACACAAGAGGTAGTACCAACCCTGATCTCAAATTGGACTTTACTACAGAGCCATAGGGACAAAGACAGAGCAGTACTGGCACAAAAACAGACACTTTAACAGTTCAACCAGGAAAATGTTGTTTCCTTCTAGATTTAGGAAAGAGATGGAATTTCATTTTTCTTGCTTTTACCCCTGTTGAGTTTAACAGGTCAAGTCTGCATTTCAGCCATGCTCCTCTCCCTAGTATTTTTTCCTATCAAACAAGGACACAGTTATCACCTAAATGGTAAGTTAGTTAGGACAAATTAGATTCCTGATGAGAATACTCACGAGTGAGTCATAATGTGGCGGGGGTTGTGGGGGGTGTATGGTGTAAACACCAAGTCTTCAAATAGTTAAATGAAAGAAAACATGAAGATAAGTTTCGTTTAAAGCTGAGAATATTTTTCCTCCACACATAGAACAAATATTGGGCACTTAAAACCTGATCCAAGAAAGTATCTACCTTCCCACAACAAGAAAGCTGTAAATATAGCTCATGACCAAAGATCACTCACTGTTTATTCTTAGTGATAGCACATGATACATTAGGGAGACTAGCAGACATCTCTGGCCAGCTATTCATCATTTTGCAGTAGAAGAGGAAGAATTTTTGTATCTATGTCCTCCATTAAATGACTCAAGGAGAGAAACATTTATGGTGTTTTATCATTTAGCAAAAGGATTTGGAAAATATTAAAGATGCGGTGAGTGGATTCCAGATGTGCTGGAGTCAATCTTCTTGATAATAAGCTTCCGTTTAGAACAACAAGAAAGGAATTCTAGCCTATGCTGCTCAGTCCTCTCTTGTGCCCTCGAGTGGTGTTTCTAAGCATGAGGAAAAAAGGCAGATTTATCTCAGAAAGCCTACAACATTTTGAGCAGCTCCACAGCTATATGACCTTGATTCACCTCCCTGATGCTGCCCCTGCCCTGTAGGTTGGCACTACAGGTCTGTTTAATGCAAATATGCAGAGATCCACTACCCCCAATTTCACATCACTCTCCACCTCAATCTGTGACTTGCAATAAGGCAAAGCCCAGAGCATGTTAATATATCTTCTACCTAATTAAAGAAAACCTCAACCTCTATTCCCTTTGCAATACTGTGTCCCGACAAGTGAGAGAGCTTATGCCCTTTGAAAGAAGCCTTTGGGAAATGTCCCTAGGGATATGAACAGCTAAGAACTTTGTCTCAGAAAATGGTGGAGTGAGCCAGGAAAGTGTTTTAACATAACCAGTCTCTCCTCTGAAGCTTTGAAGGGTTCTGAAGACACCATTAAAAATTAAATAAAAAGCCTCGGCTTGCATTTGTGCATGCTTCAATAGGCAAAAAGTTATATTTAATGCAGAGGGTGTTGAATCTGAATTAGTACAAATATTATTAATTTAATGTTCATACTGCATTTTATGGTTTATAAACTGGTTTGCCATAATTTTATACATTTTCCTCACAGCAGCACTATAAAATATATCAGCATTTTATTTTTTCCGCTTGATGGATGAGGCGAGCCTTAATAAGTGATTCATTTCTTTCCTGTGCATATTGGTTAACTGGTAAATGATTAATTTATGTCTACATGAACTTCATCACTCAGAGTATTTATTTAAGTGTGAGTTGGTATTTATTTTGCCTGCAAAGCATCACAGTATCCAATTATATATGCATGCTTTAAAGGCAGTAAAGCAGCCTCCAAAGGCTAATGCAACATTAAGTCAGATTTTAAATCCATAGTAAATTCCAAGTTAAGGTATTTAAATCAGCCATCCTCCTTTCTCCCCACTCAGGTTCATATGGGTGAGAAATGGCTTCTCCATTAAATGGCAAAGTGGCACCTGGATAATCACCAAGGAAAGATGCATTGAGATTTTTCAGAGTTCAAATATTAACTAAAGAAAGAACCCAAAGACTGATCCATTGAACCCAGTGAGGGCAGAAGAATAATTGATTGAATCCTTTCATTTATATCTGCTTGCAGAATGGTTTTGCAATTGTGAGGATCTTGATTTTTCTCCCTTCCTTCCTCTTTTAGGGATCTTCATCAACTTCGCACCCATAAAATTGCTCTTTCTGTGGTCTTTCTTTAGCTTCCTATGGCCCTGATAAAATCTTCCCATGGAAGCAGCTTACAGGAGGAAAGGGTCATTTTATCTCACAGTTCAAGGTACCACCCACTGTGGTGGGAAAGGCAAGGTGGCATGAGCTTGAAGCAGCTGGCCACATGACATCCACAATTAGGAAGTAGAGAGAGATGCATGCATACTGTTCCTCAGTTAGCCTTCTCTAGTTTTCATAGTCCTGGATCCCAGGCAAGGAATGGTGCCAGCCGCAGTTAAGATGGGTGTTCCCATATCAACCCAACCAACACCCATAGGCATCCCAGAGGTCCACTCCCCAGCTGACCATAGGTTCTATAGAGTTGACAGTGAACGATGTCACAGTCTGCTCGTGTAGAGAAGTGTGGATAACCACGTACAGGTGATGTGCTGAGATTTCCTTCAAGAAAGTAGAAGATCTGCAAGTTCTTTGCATCATCGTCAGTATCCCTCCTCACCATCATCGGGGGCTGTTGAGTTGAAATCTTTCCCAGTGTATGAGGTGCTCAGAATCCAGGATTTTCAAAATGCTCCCTCCTGAAGCACTTACTCAGCTGATGAGTCTTCTACCATGCTGCTCCGGATAACCCTATCACGAAGCTTCTACCATGATGCCCTTGCCATGACGCCCCTGAAATGATGTTCCTACCACGATGTCCCTACTACACTGTCCCTCTCATGTTGCCCCTACCATTGTCACCCCTGAAATGATGCTCCCATCATGCTGCAACTTCCGTCCTACAACTGAGAATGGAGAAGCCCCAGAAAGCTAAGCGCCCCTATTGCATCAATTTTTTAGAGGCAATTAGAAATGTGCTTTCTTTACCTGGTAACGTGTGATGTTTTTCTCCTTTGTCTACAGACCTCAGTGCTCTTCAACTGAGCCAATAAAACTGACAACATGTCCTTTTGATGTGTGCCAAAGAGTCCCTGTCCTAGTCTCACCTGCAAGAATTTCTCAAAAGGTCTAAATATTGACGTCCTGTGAGCCATCAAAGGGAGCTGATGGAAAACACTGTGTGGGCAGGATACTTAAACTCTCCCAGGATCCAGAAATTCTCTCTCAAATTTAAAACACTCTTGGAATCACTAAGTACGTCAAATCCAGGAAGTGATCTGAGGTGGATTTAATGGAAATAGTTTTATTTTTTATAATTTCTGTACATATGGAAACACAAAAATCCATCATCTTAGGTACACCAATGAGATGGCCTGGTACCACATTTCTTAGTTCACATGCTTTGCTATGGAGCCTTTCAATCATAGCAGAGAAAAACTTAAAGCAAGAGGCATTAATAGAAAGAGATGTCACTGAAATCTTCTCTGTGGGCTTTTGCTTAAGGATTAAATATAGCAACAACAAAAGGAGTCAAGAGTGTAGCTTCCTGGCCGGGCGGTGGTGGCACACGCCTTTAATCCCAGCACTCGGGAGGCAGAGCCAGGTGGATCTCTGTGAGTTCGAGGCCAGCCTGTGCTACCAAGTGAGTCCCTGGAAAGGCGCAAAGCTACACAGAGAAATCCTGTCTCGAAAAACAAAAAACAAAAAACAAAAAACAAAAAACAAAAAACAAAAAACAAACAAACAAACAAACAAACAAACAAATAAAAAAAGAGTGTAGCTTCCTAACTCAGAATTAGCTGACCGGGTTTTTCTGGATTATTTTTATACAACAATGACTACACATATATAGATTATATGTATGGAAAGAGAAAATATGGACTCTCTAGTCATTTTTCTCTCTGTTATAAAAAACAGAAAAAGACATACATGCAATGAAAATAAACGTTCCAAACATAAACATATAAAGTATAGAAATCCCATGTTTTCAAAAATCCCCCTCAGCTGGTGAGAAGGCTGATAAGATATTCTCCCAACTCTCCAACTATCCCAGCGTTCCCTGTGAAACAAGCTGAGAATGGTCGACAGAGCTTGCTCTCCTCATGTACTTTTATTCAACATGTACTGCAGCCTCCAGACCAGACATATCCTTTCCCCTTGGGAAGTCCATGTCCTTATCCAGCCTTACAAGAGAGTTGGGAGCTTACGCACTTTCCAGCATACCAGTGAACTGAATGGGTGGAGAAGCCGATGAGATTTCTTCTGTGCCCTCCTTCTCCATCAATTGTCTCATAACATGGGACGCAGGCGGGCGTGGTTCCCCATTCTCGGGTGCTGCACTTGGTCCCCAGGTTCTCAGTTTTGCAATACAGGGACCCATCAATATGGCCTTCTCTGTTCCCTTGCCATCTTTGTATATAATTCAGATAGCTTTTGCCAAAAGAAAACTTTTCAACAGCTTTTTTTTTTCTAATTTATCTATTTTTTAAGTTTCCATAAAAGTAAGTTGTTGATTGTGTTTGCCTTTCTCTTTGTCCTGGCTCCTCCTCTCATGAGTCCCCTTGTTTCCTAGACATTTTTCCCTCTATTTTCACGTCCCATATGCATACATGATTTTAGGTTGTCTATGTAAATTCTGGGAACCTCGAATGAGAAACTGTGACATGCATCATTCTGAAATGGTGATTTGCTCAACATTCTTAAGCGGAAATGTTGAAAACTAACGGCGGTCACAAGTGAGAACCCTGTACTCTCTTTGAAGGCAAGCTGATATCGAATCAGGTCACCATAATTTATCAGAACAGCGCGTGGAGAATGTACTGACCCTCGTTTGGCTACCTGATAGAGAGTAGAATGTTTACACAACTATTACCTAGAATTTCCCTTTCAGCTTAACATGCCAGTGTTTAATCCATCTGTGTGTAACTTAAAAGTCCTCGTGAGTAAATATTCAAATATTCCTATCCCTCAGAAGTTGGTATATTCCTTAGTGGAGGGGGGAGATTCAAAAAATTAGGTAAGAATAGTATCTTAATGTAGAAAGAAGACCAAGAGAGGGTAATATCAGGTGATGAGGAGGGATGGAGAGTAAGAAAAAAGATATATGAAACATGCAAGAGGGACAGAGTCCAGCCTAGGAAGGACTACAAGGGGGACAGGAGGAGAGGAGCCGCAAGAGAGGGAGGAAAGAGACCCACAGAACACAATCAGTTCAAGTACGTCATGATAATATGTCATAACGCCGATTATGAAAAGATAGTCTACAAAATCTACCATATCTTTCTGGCAGTTGAAAGAGTAAGATCCTAGCCTAATATAGGAATCCCTCCATGGGGGGAGGCAGAGAGAGAGAGAGAGAGAGAGAGAGAGAGAGAGAGAGAGAGAGAGAGAGAGAGAGAGAGAGAGAACAGCATTAACCTCTCATGACTCATGACTCTAAAATACTGGCTGTTTCTGCCTTCCATCTTATCCCTAGGCTCTGGACTCAGACTATGGAACCTATTCATTGATTACAGTTCTCCCTCTCGTGTGATTACGTCTGCTACTGAGTAGAAAAACACACCAATGAGTCGGTGCCACTCATTAGCTTAATGCCACTTCTCTGTCAATAACGTGCTGGCATTCTGCTATAGAGATAAATGTGCTATTACCAGCGAGATCATTGCAGATGACACAGCTCTCAGACCCCGTTATACAGAGAAGGGAGTCTTGTTTCTGGAACATTAGGCCAGAGAGCTATTTCTCATTCTTTTTGCTCGTAAAATATAATCTTCTCCATATATGCTATCACCACGCCTTCCATGCAACAGAAAAAAAAAAAGAAGAAGAAGAGTATTTGTAGGTAATTACTACCAGTTCAACACTGTCCTTCGAGAAGCAGGTTCACCTAGCCAGTAACAAGGCACATTTAACTCCTCCAGTCTTGTCAACTGGACAATCTCTACTTAGATCCACCATCCACAACACAGGACGAACCCAGGAGAACTGAACTGGGAATGAATCCTTTGGCTAATAGACAGTAAATACCCCTCCTAGTGACTGCTTCTTTAAAAAAAAAAAAAAAAAAAAAAAAAAAACTAATTCAAATCTCATGGTCAGAAAAATAGGTATTCTATGAATGACGCTATTTTTTCTTTGGACACATAGCAAAACTTTGTGTATGTACACACAAATAAACGAACTGGTTACCAAGACGTGATTCAGTTAGTGGAGTGTTTCTGTAGCATGTGGGAAGCCTTGGCTTTGATTACCAGAGCCATGTAAACTGGACGTGTTAGCTCTTGCCTCTAGTCCCAACACTTGGGACGTAGAGACTGGACTTTCAAGGTCTCAGCCTGGGCTACATGAGACTGAGAGCCTCCATAACAAATAAATGAATAAACAAACATAGTCTACTGAATAGTCCTTATTTAACTGATTCAGCAGAGGTCCTAAGCCTGCCTAATGGGAACTGGTGGCAGAGGAGAGGCGATACAATGTTGAGAGGCTCTGGGAGCTCCTCAAGTGAAGTATCGTGGGTTCTGCTCATGCATATCAGACATTAAGAATATCGTGTTTCATGTTACGTATAAAGAGAGTTCTGGAGATTGCCTCTCCATTTCCAGGAACAATAGTCATCCCATGGCCACTTTTACTTGATTCAATAAGATCATCATTAAGCTCACAGGTAAACTATTTTGCCTAAACTGGCCTAAAAGTCTAAGAAGATATCATCATCAGAGGTTGAAGTTTTTACCCCCTGCATCCTTACCTCACGTCAGTGTGTGGTGCCCCTCCTCACGTTAAAGACATCCATGCTAACGTAGAGCTCAAGCCCATCCCCCATATGTCCCTGGGACTCCTCTTACACAAGGCACACGACACTAACTCTGCTCATAGTTTCTCATCCTTATCACACGAGGCTTAAATTCTGAGCTCGTCAGGTCCTCCCAGGCTCCATGTTCCTTCTCTATGTATCCCCCACATCGCTGACAGCATCACCCAGGTCTTTGATGCTGTTTCACTCGAGCACAAAGCCCAAATGATGAGGCATGGGGCTCCAGCTCAGCAGCAGACTGCTTTCTGGGGATACACAAGGCCCTGGGATTTGGGCTCTGATGTTTTTAATGATTAAATCCCCAAACAACATTTTCAATACCCCTGCAGGAATGAAGTAGTCATTCAAAACAAACGCAGAAAGAAGCCTCCATCCAGAAGCGAGGAGAGGGGATGGCTTTTCTCTCTTGGGTGCTATTCTGAATAGAGACAGGAAGCTGAGCTTAATGACCTCATGGTGACCTGGAAGCTGTGAAATTTTGTGATCATTGATGCTCCTAGCATCCCATCCTCACCCAACGCTAACATCTAATCTGCTCTAAGCTATGAGCATGTTTAACAGATGAAAACATCTTCACAGAGGATTCTGCTTGCTTTCTCGGCAATGATTTCCTCAGCCATCGTTTACATTTACAGTCAGGAAAACCACTATCATATCCACAGGAAACTATAAAGGAAAAAATCACCAGTCATTCTGTGTAGTGATCCACAATCTGTCTTTGCCAGACTCTTGCCTTTATCACTGTTTTAGAAATATTTAGGCATGGTTAAAGGATTCATGTGCTACATTTTTTTCCCCTAAGAACCTACAATGATTCCTGCTTTCTACACTCTGATTGTTTCTATTTAAACACGGCCTTTTCAACATCGGTGGCCCTTCTGCTTCCAAATGAGACTGCCTTCCATAGAGCAGACAGCATCTGTCAAGGTGATGTAGGGAAGATCAGCAGAGACTGTGTTAGCCAGTGCCAGCCCTTCTCAATTAATCCACCAGGACTGAGTTTGCGTATTAAGCCCTTGATGCCATTTGGAACACAGAAGTTGGGTTATTCATTTTCATGATGTTGAGTCAGCTGTTTCTTTCCGGGTTTGTTTTTATTATGCGTGTGTGTGGGTGTATCTCAGTGTGACTACGTAGGCATGAGTATAGTGCCCACAGAGGCCAGAAGAGGGTGCTGGATCCCCTGCAACATGACTCGGCAGGTGGTTGTGAGCCTCCCATTGCAGGTGCAGTGAATCAAATTTGGGTCTTCTGCAAGATCAGTCAGTGTTCTTAACTGCTGAGGCCTATTCCCAGGCCCTGGACTGTTTCAGAATCTGTGGGAAAGTTCAGTGGTTGTTTCCACAACCCAGAATGAATTACAGAATCCACATGCATCAGTCTGAGTTCCAATATTACTGTCTGTTAGATTATTGCTATTAATGAGGCTATGAGCAGAGTGTCCCACAAAAACTGCCCACCCCGTGGCTGGGGAGAAGGCTCAGCTGGTAAAGCCCTTGTCAAACAATCACAAAGACCTGAGTTCAGATCCCCACGAATCCACATACCAAGCTGGGCGTGTGGGTGCATGCCTGTCAACCCAGCACTAACAGAAGAGGTGGAAACAACAGGCACGTTCAAGCTCACTGCCCAGCCAGTTGAGCCAAATATGTCATGTCCAGATTCAGTGAAAAGACTCTTGTCTCTAAAAAACAAAATAGTAAAAAAGGTTGACCTCTGACCTCCACATGCACACATACACATGCACCTATGCACACAAAGATGCATACACATGAATAACTACACACACACACACCTTAACCTGATCATTACATGTACTATTCTTTTTTGTTTGTTTGTTTTTGTTTTTCGAGACAAGGTTTCTCTGTGTAGCTTTGGAGCCTGTCCTAGAACTCCCTTTGTAGACCAGGCTGGCCTCAAAATCACAGAGATCCACCTGCCTCTGCCTCCCAAGTGCTGGGATTAAAGGTGTGCGCCGCCGCCGCCGCCGCCGCCGCCGCCGCCGCCGCCGCCACCACCCGGCACATGTACTTATTCTTATTGAATCTTTGTAAGAATTATTTGAAGTGTTACCAAATGAAAACAGTGGACTATGTGTATATTCCGGGGCATTGTTTTCTCTGATACTGACTTTGTCTACTCATGAACATTTCCACAAGCAGTTGTTCGGTATTCAGTGTGTTATTTTGTGGTTGTTGTCTGTTCCAACTGTACTTTGGATGCTAGGGAACAAACACAGTAAGCCATAGCATTAATCTTAAGTTGTAAAAGCCCCATTTGTATTGTGACACACATACAAATATAAAGCAGGCAGAAAAAAAATGCTTCGCAAGCTCCTTTCTGAGCTTGGTATTGTTGGAGAATAATGGGCTCTTACATTATTTGGTGACATCTTGGAAGGGCAGAAAGAATTCTACTCAGGTCAGAAATGATTCCAACATTACCTACTGGACTATTTTTAACCAAAAATTAGTTCCTTGGGTAAGTGTGTATCCTTGAACTTAGCACAGTTGCTAAAAGTGATAAAATATTGAATTAATGTTCGGTGCATATCCTAATGGAATTATCAACAAATACCTAACATTAAATAAAGAAAATACAGATAGAATTCATAGTTCCATCTCTTAAATAAACACAGGACTACTGGACAGAATAATGAGTTTCAGCCCTGCAGGAGGTGGCATCTGTCCTTACTGAATATAAATAGCTACCCACCGTTCACATCACCTAAACCTTGTGTGCTCAAAATGAGGAGTTCAATGGTTAAGAGCATATACTGCTCTTGCAGAAGACCCTGGCTCAGTTCCCAGAACCCATGTTGGGTTCTGTAACTCAAGTTCCGGAGGATCTGCAACATCTGGCCTCCACAAGCACCTGCACTCGTGTATGCATGCACACATACATACATACATACATACATACATACACACACACAGACACACAGAGAGAGACACACACAGAGACACACACACACAATGTAAAAATGAAACAAATCCAAAAGAAGTTCTAAAAGGCATTTCTAATGCAGTATAGCTGTCACCAACAACAACTCTGTGTGGACACAGACATGCACACAAAGCTCTCAAACCAATATTAAGTAATACAAGCATTGCTGACTTTTATGACATCATGCTAAGTGACAGTATCACAGGTTCACCATAGGCTGGCCCCTCAGACATATAGAGCAGGAGATGAAACGGGAAACCAAGTCTCCAGGTGGTGGTGGTGGCGGCAGCAGTGGTGGGGGCGGAGATGGTGGTATTTTCAGTTGATCTTTTATCTATCAATCAGGCAGTGGCCCGATTTGTTTTTTCCTTGCTGATGTCAAAAGTGAGATGACTTAGCCCAGCATGGTGGTCCATGCCTGTATTCACAGCACATGAGAAGCAGAGTAAAAAGAATGGAGAGTTGGAGGCCATCCTAGAAGACATGGTCAACAAGGAAAACAATGATGTGGGTTGATCAGCTGGAAGCCCTGTAGTCCCCTCCAGCAGTCACCCTGAGGTCAGAAGAATTAGTCTAAGAACATCCTCATTCTTTTCCCCCTAGCTCCTCAAAGTACATAATACAAGTCACCCTCTGACTAATCAGAAATAAAGGGTTGGTGAGCAACTCTCAACCTGATGACCAGAGATTAGAAGAAACCCCCGGAGGCCAGGACTGTCCTACATCCTTTCCTGACATCTGTCATGAGCTAGAAACTTCATGAACAGGAGGAGTTCTATCCTAGTTAATAGAACATCCAGCATTTCAGACATGTGTCTCTGTAAACCCCACTTCCTGCTCTTAAACTTAAGTCTCGGCACTAAGGAACTGCTGACTTCATGATAAGCTCCTGTCTGTTTCCCTCTCTCCCTTCAGTTTTTTCATCAGCATCTCAATCGCTTTCCTTAGAACATTCTCTGAGTTGCTTTAATGTTGGGAAACATGGGGTATTGTCTAAAAAGCACTCTCGTAAAACTCCAGTAGCAATAACTTCTTTTTAGCTCAGTCTACTGATGAAGTTTTGTTCATAGCTGCTCCATCAGACTAGATGTTCCTCACATATCTAGTGAGAGTCACAGTGGCTTCAGGATTAGGATTCCTCTTTTGGAATTTCTTTCTGCGAATGTTAGCTCATTTAATCTGATTAAGACTGTTAGTTTTTGTTGTTGTTTTTTTAGACACTGTTTCCTTCCCCCTTTTA